>NC_141546.1:52775000-53025000 GCF_021556685.1 Rattus norvegicus | reverse complement strand
GGAAAGAGAAGAATATCAACCCATCTCAAAGGCCCAGAAAATATTCTTTTAAAAATCATAGAAGAAAAGTTCCATAACCTCAAGAAGGAAATGCCCATAAAGCTTGCAGTACACCAAATAGATTGGTATATTAAAGAAAGTCTCCTTTTTACATAATAATAAAAACATTAAACATACAGAACAAAGAAATAAAAACTGCAAGGGGAAAAGAGCAAGTAATATGTAAAATCAAACTTATTAGAATTATCCCAGACTTCTCAACAAAGACTCTAAAAGCCAGAAAGGCCTGGGAAGATATCTTGCAGGCTCTGTGAGACCACAAATGCCAGCCCAGACTACTAGACCCAGTAAAACTTTCAATTACCATATATGGAGAAAACAAAATATTCCATGACAAAATTAAATTTAAACAATATCTGTCCACAAATCCCACATTATAGAAGATACTAAAAGGAAAACTTCAACAGAAGGATGTTATCTACACCCAAGGAAACACAGAAAATAAATAATTTCACATCAGCAAAAGCAAAACTCAATAAAAAGACACATACTAAAGAATGGATTTGAAAACAGGATCCATCACAACACACATCAACATTAAACATAGATATTACCTAAGTGTAAAGATTTGGAGAAGATTTCCCAAGCAAATGAACCTTGTGCAGCCATTCTACTATTCAACAAAACAGATTTCCAATCAAAATTAATCAAAAGAGACAGGGAAGGACAGTTCATACTCGTCGAATGAAAAGAATCCAGCAAGATGACATCTCACTCATTAACATCTATGCTCCAAATGCAAGGGGTACCTACATCTGTAAATGAAATAGAACTGAAGCTTAAGTTACACTTTGACCTTCATACATTAATAGTGGGAAAATTCAAAACCCCACTCTCACCAATGGACAGCTCATCCAGACGAAAAACTAAACAAAGAAATAATGGAACTAATGACATTCTGACTTAAATGTACACACTCCCTGCACCCAAATCTCAAGAAGAAGAGAGCTAAATTCTCAGAGGTGTGAACAACTAAGACCTCAGATGAGACTGCCACTTCTGCCCACTTCTGCTCACATTCCTGGCCCAAGAGGAAACTGCATAGTTTCTCTGTATACAGCCATATAGGAGCAGTCAGCAACAGAAATCTGCTGGTTTCTGCCTGCACCCAGAACTGAACTGAAACAGTCCCACAGCTCCCTGCTCCCAAATTCCTTGAGGGAGAGAGCTGGACCCTCAGAAGTGTAGATACTGCTGAGGACTCAGAGGAGACAACTACTTTCTGCTCACATCCCTGACCCAAGAGGAAATTGTCTAGGGCCATGAGTGCCCTCTGGGCACAGGGACCTAGGAGCAGTCAGGGCAGGATGCTTTCAGTTTCTACCTGTGCCCAGACCTGAAAGCCAGTTGCCAGAAGCACCTACACACCTGAGAGCAGAGGGAAGGCCAACTTTTCTGTACCAAGCAACCCATCTGGAGGTTCAGGGCACAAAAATCCAAGAGCAGCTCTCTGTTCCCAGATCCGGCTGAAAGAAAACAGGACTACAGGAGTTCTGACACACAAGCCTACAGAAGGGTCAAGCCACTGTCAGAGACAGCAAGACCAGCTAACACCAGAGACAACCAGGTGGTGAAAGGAAATCCCAGGAACCTAAGCAACAGAAACCAAGACTACTTGGCATCATCAGAGCCCAGTTCTCCCACCAAAGCAAATACTGTATGTCCAAACACGCCAGAAAAGCAAGATTTGGATGTTAAATCACATCTCATGATGATGATGGAGGATTTTAGGAAGGACATAAATAACTCCCCTAAAGAAATACAGGACAACACAAGTAAACAAGTAGAAGCCCTTAAAAAGGAAACACAAAAATCCTTTAAAGAATTACAGGAAAACACAGTCAAACGGGTTAAGGAATTTAATGAAACTATCCAGGATTTAAAAATGGAAATAGAAACAATAACAAAAGCATAAAGAGAGACAACCCTGGAGATAGAAAACCTAGGGAAGAGATCAGGAGTCATAGATGCAAGCATCACCAACAAAATACAACAGATAGAAAAGAGAATCTCAGGGGCATACCATAGAAAGAAAGATACCATAGAAAACATCGACACAACTGTCAAAGGTAATGTAAAATGAAAAAGCTCCTAGCCCCAAACATACAGGAAATCAAGGACACAATGAGAAGATCAAACCCAAGGATAATAGGTATAGAAGAGAGTGAAGACTCCCAATTTAAAGAGCCAGTAAATATCTTCAACAAAATTATAGAAGAAAATTTCCCTAACCTAAAGAAAGAGATGCCCATAAACATACAAGAAGTATACAGAACTCCAAATAGATTGGACCAGAAGAGAAATTCCTCTGTCACATAATAGTCAAAACACCAAATGCACAAAACAAAGAAAGAATATTAAAAGTAGTAAGGGAAAAAGTCAAGTAACATATAAAGGTAGACCTATCAGAATTACACCAGATCTCTCACCAGAGACTATGAAAGCCAGAAGATCCAGGCAAATGTCATAGAGACCCTAAGAGAACACAAATGCCAGCCCAAGTTACTGTTTCCATCAAAACTCTCAATTACCACAGATGGAGAAACCAAGATATTCCATGACAAAACCAAATTTACACAATATCTTTCTACAAATCCATCCCTACAAAGGAAAATAGATGGAAAACTCCAAAAGAAGGAGGGAAAATACACTCTAGAAAAAGCAAGAAAGTAATCTCCGTGCAACAAAACCAAAATAAGAGAGACATACAAATATAATTCCACCTCTAACAAAAAAGTAACAGGATGCAACAATCACTATTCCTTAATATCTCTTAACATCAATGGACTCAATTCCCCAATAAAAAGATATAGACTAACAGACTGGATACATAAAGAGGAGCCAGCATTTTGCTGCATGCAGGAAACACACCTCAGAGACAAAGACAGACACTACCTCAGAGTAAAAGACTGGAAAACAACTTTCCAAGCAAATGGTCCAAAGAAAAATCTGGAGTAATCATTTTAATATTGAATAAAATCAACTTTCAACCAAAATTTATGAAAAAAGATAAGGAAGGACACTTCATATTCATCAAAAGAAAACTCAAGATGAACTATTAATGCTAAATATTTATGTTCCAAATGCAAGGGCACCTACATTCATAAAAGAAACCTTACTAAAGGTCAAATCACACATTGAACCTCACACAATAATGGTAGGAGATTTCAACACCCCACTCTCATCAATGGACAGATCAGGGAAACAGAAATTAAACAGAGACGTAGAGAAACTAACAGAAGTTATGAACCAAGTGGACTTAATAGATACTTATAGAACATTTCATCCTAAAATAAAAAAAAATACCTTCTTCTCAGCACCTTATGGTACCTTCTCCAAAACTGACCATATAATCGGTCACAAAACAGGCCTTAACAGATACAGAAAGATAGAAATAATCCAATGCATCCTATCAGATCACCACAGACTGGTCTTCAATAACAACAAAAATCAGAGAAAGCCCACATATACGTGGAAATTGAACAATGCTCTACTCAATGATAACTTGCTCAAGGAAGAAATAAAGAAAGAAATTAAAGACTTCTTAGAATTTAATGAAAATGAAGGTACAACATACCCAAACTTATGGGACACAATGAAAGCTGTGCTAAGAGGAAAACGCATAGCGCTGAGTGCCTGCAAAAAGAAACAGGAAAGAGCATATGTCACCAGCTTGACAGCACACCTAAAAGCTCTAGAACAAACAGAAGCAAATACACTCAGGAGGAGTAGAAGGCAGGAAATAATCAAACTCAGAGCTGAAATCAACCAAGTAGAAACAAAAAGGACTACAGAAAGAATCAACAAAACCAGGAGCTGGTTCTTTGAGAAAATCAACAAGATAGGTAAACCCTTAGCCAGACTAACCAGAGGTCATAAAACAGATCTCAGCAGATAAACAGATACAAGAAATTTGAAATAGTCTCCTGCATTCTAGAAGATCACCATAGATTAAAGTTTGATTTTTAACAACAGAAACAACAAGAAGCCTATAAATTCATGCAAATTGAACAACTCTCTACTGAGTGACTACTGGGTCAAGGCTAAAATTACAGACAAATGAAAGTCTTCCTAGAAATGAATGTACACACAATGTACTCAACTTTATGGGACATAATGAAAGTGGTGCTGAGTGGAAAGTTCATAGCACTAACTGCATACAACAAAAGGTTTGTAGAGATCTCATACTAACAATTTAACAGCACACCTGAAAGCAGTCAAACAAAAAGGAGTAAGTACACCCAAGGAAAGCAGACTTCAAGAAATAATCAAAGTGAGAACTGAAATCATTTATATAGAAACAGAGAGAACAATACATAGAATCAATGAAACAAAGAATTAGTTCTTTGAGAAAATTAACAAGACAGACAAATACCTTATTCAAACTAACTAAAAGATAGAGGGAGGATATCTGAATTAACAAAATCAGAAATGAAAAGGAGGACATAACAACAAACACTGAGGAAACCCAATGAACATTAAATAGATATGGGGAGACTGGGCAGCTATGTCGTAGGTTATACTTTGAAAACCTATACTCCACAAAATTGGAAAACCTATAAAAATTGATAATTTTCTCAATAAATACCTTTTACCATGTTAAATCAAGATCAGATAAACAATATAGAGACATATGCCCTCTAAGGAAATGGAATCAGTCATTAACAGTCTCCCATTCAAAACATGACCAGGGCCAGACACTTTTAGCACAGAATTCTACCAGACTTTCAAGGAAGAACAAATGTCAATACTACTCAAATTATTCCCTAAAGTAGAAACAAAAGGAACATTGTCCAATTCATTTTATGAGACCACAGTCACCCTGACACCCCAAACACACAAGATTCAACAAAGGGGCTAGAGAGGTACCTTATTGGTTACGAGTACTGGCTACTCTTCCAGAGGACCTGGATTCATTTCCCAGCACACATGTGGTGGCCGACAAGCACCTGAAATTTCAGTCTAGGGGATCCAACATTCTCTTCTGACTTCCTTGGGTAGCAGGCATGCATGTGATGCACAGACATGTATTCATGCAAAACATCTATCATATAAAATTAAAACAAGAAAATTTAAGATTCAACAAAAGAGAATTACATACTACTTTCCCTTATGAACATAGATGCAAAAATACTCCATAATAAACTTGCAAATGGGGGCTGGAGAGGTGGCTCAGTGGTTAAGAGCACTGACTGCTCTTCCAGAGGTCCTGAGTTCAATTCCCAGCAACCACATGGTGGTTCATAACCATCTGTAATGGGGATCTGATGTCCTCTTCTGGCGTGCCTGAAGACAGCTACAGTGTAGTCACTCACATTAAATAAATAAATCTTTTTTAAAAAAATATACTTGCAAATGAAATTCAGGAACACATCCAAATATCCACCATGATCAAGTAGGCTCTATCCCAGACATAGAGGCAGTGATGGTTCAACAAATGAAAGTCATTTAATGTAATTCACCATATAAACAAAGTGAAAGAAAAGAAACTCCACAGGATCATCTTATTAGATGCAGGAAAACCCTTGACAAAATCCAGTACCCCTTCATGATAAAAGTCTTGGACATAGTAGAGATACAGGAAACATATCCAAACATAATAAAGGCAATTTACAGCAAGCCTATAGCCAACATCGCCTTTTAGAGAAACTCCAACTAGAATCAGGAATAAGACAAAGCTGCCCATTCTCTCTATATCTATTTAATATAGTACTTGAAGTTTTAGCTAGAGCAATAAGACAGCTGAAGGAGTTTAAGGGCATACAAATTGGAAAGAAAGAAGTCAAAATATCATTGTTTTGCAGATCATATGATAGTATATATAAACAAGTCCAAAAATTCTCCCAGGGAAATCCTATCGCTGACACACACCTCCAGCGAAGTTACTGAATATAAAACTACCTAAAAGAATCAGTAGCCCTCTGCCGTACAAATGACAAATGGACTGAGGAAGAAATCAGGGAAACAACACCCTTCACAATGGCCTCAAATAATATAAAATGTATTGGGGTAACTCTAACCAAGCAAATAAAAGACTTTGTATGATAAAAACTTCAAGTCTTTGATGAAAGAAGTTGGAGAAGATATCAGAAGATGGAAAGACCTCCCATGCTCATGGCTCAGTAGGATCAACAAAGTAAACATGGCAAACCGACCAAAAACAATCTACAGATTCAACCCACTTCCCATCAAAATGTCAATGCCATTTTTTTACAAACCTTGAAATAACAATACTCAATTTCATATAGAAAAAAACAAAAAAACAGAATAGCTAAAACAATCCTGTATAATGAAAGAGTGTGTCATCATCCCTGATTTCAAATTGTACTACAGAGCTTTAATTCTTTAAAACAAAACAAAACGAACAAACAAAAAACTCTGCATGGTATTGGCATAAAAACAGAGATGCTGACTAATGGAATCAAACCAAAGATTCAGACATAAGTACACACACCTTTGGACATCTGGCTTTTAATAAAGAAGCCAGAATAGATAAAAAAGCATCCTCAACAAATGGTGCCACTCTAACTGGATATCTGCACATACAAGAATGTAAATAGATTCTTATTTATCAACCAGCACAAAATTCAAGTCCAAGTAGATCAAAGACCTCAACATAAAATCAGATATACTGAACTGTGGGACTGTAATGACCCAAGGTTACTGAGGAAGGGTCAAGGAAGCTTCAACCCTGGATACCTCAAACACGAGGTCAAGAGGAGTTGGCTACCTCCCCTCTCCTAATCTGGCACCATAAAACTGCTTTCCTCACCATCAACTCTAGTAAGAATTTATCATCCTACAGTTATCAGGCTTCACTCCGTGTTTGGCTTCATAAGGTCCCCTGCCCCCGAAACCCTACAGTCCCTGAATATATAGATGAAACATCGTCCAACCCTTGCCCTGGCCAACAGTACCCAGACATACAACCCTTGCCCTAGAGACCCTGGACACCTCCCTAGGGCCTTAAATGCAGCTTTTAACATCACCCTACCCCCAATAAATGAACAAGTTTCCCAAAGCTGTTCCCGGGTGTGTTCATTGCCCAGAACAATCATCTCTGACCTGGTTGAGAAACTGTACTGCACTCACCCATACCTGGATGAGCTTCCCTCCCTCTAGTACAGCTTGGCACCAGTGCACAGAGGTCTTGGCTACCCAGAGGCAAAAGTACACATAGGGCAGCACTAAACCTGAGAGAAGAGAAAGCTGGGAATAGCCTTGAAGGCATTTTCACAGGAGCCAACTTACTGAACAGAACACTGATAGCACAGGCACTAAGATCAACAATAAATAAATGGTACTTCATGAAACTGAAAAGCTTCCATAAGGCAAAAAACATCAATAGAGCAAAACAACAGCCTACAAAAATGGGAAAAGATTTTTTTTTACCAACCTCACATCTGATAGAAGGTTACTATCCAAAATACATAAAGAACTCAAGAAACGGGGGCTGGAGAGATGGCTCAGGGGTTAAGAGCAAGCGACTGCTCTTCCAGAGGTCCTGAGTTCAATTCCCAGCAACAACATGGTGGCTCACAACCATCTGTAAAGAGATCCGATGTCCTCTTCTGGTGTGTCTGAAGACAGCTACAGTGTACTTATGTATAATAAATAAATATATCTTTAAAAAATAAGAACTCAAGAAACTAGATAGCAAGAAAACAATAAGATTTAAGAATGGGGTATAGATCTAAATGGAATTGTCAATAGAAGAAATTCAATGTCTGAGAAACCCTTAAAGAAATGCTCAACATCCTTAGTCATCAGGAAAATGCAAATCAAAACTACTTTGAGATGATTCTATACCCCTGTCAGAATGGCTCAGATCAATAATCCAAGTGGCAGATCGAGCTGCTGAGGATATGGAGCAAGGGGAACTCCTTTTCTGGTGGGAGTGCAAACTTGTACAACCACTATGAAAATCGGCATGAAGGCTCCTCAGACAACTGGCACTAGATACCTCAAGACCAAGATATACCACTTTGGGGCATATACCCAAAAGATGCTCCTTCCTTCCACAAAGACACTTGCTCAACTTTGTTCATAGCAGCCTTATTCCTAATAGCCAGAGACTGGAAACAACCTAGATGTCTCTCAACCAATGAATAGATAAAGAAAATGAAGTACACTTGCACAATGAAATATTGCATGTGTTACTCAATGGTTTAGAACAAAATGGCATCAGGGGCATTTCAGGCAAATGGATGGAACTAGAAAAAAAACCCATCCTGAGTGAGGTAACCCAGATTCAGACAAACATGGTGTGCACTCACTTATAAGTAGACATTAGCTATAAAGTAAAGGATAATCATGCTCCAAACCACAAACACGGAGGTGGTAAGTAACAAGGAGGGCTCAAGGGAGACACATGGCTCTCCTTAGGAAGGGGAAATATAATATATTTTTCAAGTGGACTGGGGACTGTGAAAAAAGGGAACAGGAGGGATCGAGTTGGGAGCAAGGAGTGGAGGGAGAGAATATAGGGAGAGATAACTGGACCTGGACAGGGCATGGGAAAGGTGTGGAAACCCAGTACAGTAGAAAACTTCCAGGATTCTATGAGGGTGACCCTACAAGGATTTCTAGTAATAAAAGATTCAGTGCTTGAACTGGCCATCCTCTGTAACCAGACAATGCTTCCAGTGGTGGGACTGGGACGCCAACCTAGTCCAGAGCCTTCAACCTACAACCTATCCCACTTGCAAGATGTTTCGGGGCAATGGAGGCACAGAACTTGTGGGTGTGGCCAGCCAATGACTGGTCATTTGAGGCTCGCACCAGGAAAGGAAGTCTATACCTGACACTGCCTGGATGGCCAGGAACCAGAGACTGCATAGTCCAGAGACCAATAAAAAATGAACAAAATGATTCCTAATGATATTCTTATATACTCATAGATCAATGCCTAGCCCCATTTTCCTCAGAGAGGCTTCTGGAGGTAGCCAATGGAAGCAGATGCGGAGACTCACACCCAAACATTAGGCAAAGAGAAGCCAAATTAGACGTCTCCATCAGGTCCCCCCAACCCCCGAAGCTCAGTAACCCTGTGGAAGAGGGGCGGAAAAAGAATTGTAGGAGTCAGAGGGGTCAACGACATGAGGAGATCACTTACCACAGATCTCAACTAAGCAGGGCTCACAGGGGCTTGCAGGGGCTCACAGAGCCTGCTTGGGTCTGTGATAGGTCTTCTGCATATATGTAGAATATATGTTATATGTTGTTAGCTTGGCGTTTTTCTGGGAGTCCTAATAGTGGGAATTGGGGTGTCTCTATTTCACCTGCTCCTGGGACTCTTCCTGCTACCGGTTTGCCTTGCTCAGCCTTGATATGAGGGTGTGTGCCTAGTCTTAGTGTATCGTGTTATGATGTGTTCAGTTGATATCCTTGGGTGGCTTCTGAAGAGAAAAGGAGGAGCAGAGGATCTGCAGGAGAGAGGAAGTATGTGCTGAGGGACTGAGAGGAATTTAGAAAGGGGAAATTTTATTGAAAACAAAACTAAACTAAACTAAACTAAAATACAGACGTTGCTTTAGTGAAAAAGAAAAAAGACCTATTTCACACTTCTAAAATACCATATAGATAAGACAACCGTTGATAACTATTTCAGATGTTTTAATTATCAATATAAGATTGTAGATTGTATAGGTGGACTGAAACTTTTTATTTATTTGCTATGTGTGGTCTTAGGAGTAACATGGTAGGCAAACACTCTACAACTAAGCTATAGACAGATGTTAAATATATCACAGAATGTTTTCCCTCTTTCTTTGGAGAAATTTAGACTTCAAACGACTTCATGTCTTTAAAGCTGTATATGTGTACAGATGATTGAAAACCCTTGGTGGGAATGTCTATTCAAGTTCTTTCATTGTCCTATCCTATTTCCTTCATTGTCTGTTTGTGTTATGTTAATGCTTTGTGGGGAAGTTGTTTTTTATTTGTTAATAGTTTTGTGCATGCATATAATAGATTATGGTCCTCTCTTCTTCTGCCACAGGGTCTCATCACCCATCCTTCTCCCATTGAAAACTTTCTTTTTTCCAGCTAGACTCCTTCCTACTTTTAGGTCTTATTGTGTGTATGACCCATTGACGTTAAATGTGTTTGTATGTGTGACTATGGAATGAGCATTGTTTAGTGGATCAGAAACTTTGGAAACCATGAAATATGTGTTTGAGCTAAACATAAGTATATTGAATAGCCAAGTAGTACTATTCAGAGCATTGCATTCAACAGAAATGTGTGTGTGTGTGTGTGTGTGTATCATAGTAACATCAAAAGAAAGAAGCATATTCACAGTTGTCCTGTTTATAATGGCCTAAACTAGAAACTAAATTCCTGTAAGATAGGTGAACAGTATCGGGAAGAACAATTGTTGTTGAAAGTGGAGAAGTAGCAGTTGCAGAAGCACATGAGAGAATTGTGGGTGTGAAGGCGGTTTGGTTCTTGATGTAAGCACCAGATATACAAATGTGTTCAATCTGTGAAAATTTGATTATTTATACTCCCATGGCATTGCATTGTAAGTCAATTGGTGCCACTAATTTCTTAACTTATTTGTCAATTACCCACAAAGCTAGGATGATTGGAATTATGTACCAAATTTATAAATGAAAATTCAGGATGAGTAACTAGAGATGGCTTCTCCATTGCTTTGCAAAGTAGCTGTGTAGTCTGGTGTTTCTATGGGTTTCTTTTGTGGGTTTTTTTTTTAAGTGGAAAAATATTTTTTCAAGTGTCCATGGTTTTAGAGTCATGTCGAAATTTATTCACTAGTCTACATTAATTGAACATTATGCACAGAGTTACATATCATACCTTCTACCACCTGCCACAGGGTAGGCAATAGTAACTACTAATTGTGTAGAATCATATATTAACAATCTACAGCAAAGGTGGCTAAGGAATATTAGAGAAGGAGGTTTCCCCCTTCTAATCATATCTAAAAGCAGATAAACAGCACACACACTAACAGAGGAAGCAACATAAACTCACCAGGGTTGCACAGATGCAATCACCTTCTGTCTTATTCATTTCTCCAAGTGAACTCTGGAGTTGGGGAAGAAATTATTGAAATTATTCATTCTCTCTCTCTCTCTCTCTCTCTCTCTCTCTCTCTCTCTCTCTCTCTCTCTCTCTCTCCCTCTCTCCTCTTTCTCTATCAAACTAAATTCTTCTCTCATACAATATACCCCAACCACAGCTGCCCTTCCCTCTACTTCTCTTAACTTCCCACCACCTCCCCTTACCCCCAGATCCACTCCCCGTCTCTTTCCTCTTCCGAAAAGAACTGGCTTCCAAGAGATAACAGCCAAACAGGACAAAACAACACACAATAAGACAAGTCAAAAGCTCTCATATTGAGGCTGGACAAGTCAATCCATTAGGAGGAAAAGAGTCCTAAGAACAGGAAAAACAGTCAGTTGTACACCCACTCCCACCATTAGGAGTCTTGCAAAAACACCGAGCTAACAGCCATATCATACACAGAGGACCTGGTGCAGACCCATGCAGGCCCCATGATTGCTTCTTCA
Organism: Rattus norvegicus; assembly: GCF_021556685.1. Taxonomy (NCBI): domain Eukaryota; kingdom Metazoa; phylum Chordata; class Mammalia; order Rodentia; family Muridae; genus Rattus; species Rattus norvegicus. The sequence continues at coordinate 53,013,403 of NC_141546.1, read as the reverse complement.
GTGTCTGTGAGCTCATATGAGCCCTGCTTAGTTGATTCAATGAACCATGTTTTTCTGGTGTTTTCCATCCCCTGACTCCTATAATCATTTCTCCTCTCTTCTGCAGGGTTCCCTGAGAAGAGGAATCCAATGAAGGCCTCCAATTTAGAATCTCCGTGCATAACTCACTCTTGTAGCTGTGAGTGTCTACACTTGCTCCCACCTGTTGCTGTAGGAAGCTTCTTTGTTGACAACTGGACAAGTCACCAATCTACGAGTACAGCAGGATATCATTAGAAATCATTTCATCTACTTTTACATTTTAATTAATTAATTAGTTAATTAATTAAAATTCACCAGTCATATTTGGTTCTACCCTAGGTCTTTGGGCTGTCCAGTATGTGGTTCCTGGACATCAAGGCAGTGTAGAGGACATGGACTCCCTCTCCTGGTATGAACCTCCAGTTAAACCAAACATCGGTTGGTTACTTCCATAAGTTCTGGGTCACAGTCACCCCACACATCTCGCAGCCAGGGCAGGTTATAGGTGGAGAGTTTTGTGACTGTGTTGGTATCTGTGCTTCTCTTTTCGTAGCTTTCAGAGTACATTCTTGAGCCGAAGAGACTAGAACATAGGGCTGAAGGCTCCAAGCCTACACCAGCCTGACTCTTAGTGTTCAATGAGCTGTGTGAGAGTTGTTCTCAGCCATGGAGACCTGTCAGTCTTCAGAGAGTAACCTTCTGTCCTAGCATCAGCATTGGCTGTTCAGGGATCTCCATGGTAACTCTTCAGCCAACAACTCAACCAAATGTAACTCAGCCCCACCACTAGAAGCCTTGTCTGGCTACGAATGATGACCAGTTCAGATTCTGTGTCTTCCATTCTTAGGAGACCTCTCTAGTGTCGCCTCATCGGTCTCAGGAAGTTTCCACTGCACTAGGTTTCCACACCTCAACCCCAAATGCTTCCCAGTACCAGCTGTCTCTACCCATGTTTTCACCCTTTATCTCTCCCCCTCACCTCACCCCTCCCTCTCCTGTTCCCACCCACCTTGAGTCCACTCACAGAATCTGTCTTTCTCTTTCCCAAAGAGATCCATGACTCCCCCTTAGAGTTTTCCTCTTTACATAACCTCTCTAGGTCTGTAATTTGTAGCAAGATTATCATTTACTTAACATCTCATATCCATGTATAAGTGAATGCAAACCATGTTCGTCTCTCTGGGTCTAGGTTACCTCAGTCAGGATGATTCTTTCTAATTGCATTCATTTAATCACAAAAATCATAAGGTTGCTTTTTTTAACCACTGAGTAATACTCCATTGTGTAAATAAATATATCACGTTTTTTTAAATCCATTTTCAGTTGGGGGCATGTAGTTTGTTAAGGTTCTGGCTATTAGGAATAAAGCTGCTATGAACACAATTGAGCAAGTGTCCTTGTGGTAAGATGGATCATCCTTTGGGTATATGCCCAAGAATGGTATAACTGGTCTTGAGGTAGATAGATTCTCAATTTCCCAAGGAACCTCCATATTGATTTCCCAATATCAGGACTGGAATATGGATTTTCAGCACTCACACAAAATCTGGGCATGGTGGCACATGGCTGTCACCCAAAACTCTAAATTGATAGAATTTTCCATATCCCATGAAATGGAAAAAATCTAGACCTCCTCGGCAAAGTCTGAACAATGTAGATAGTAATATAAGAAGAGTAAATAATGTAGACTTTCAGGTCTCTGTTTCAAATACAGGACTGCACAGAGGCAGATTAAAAGCAGATAAAAGAGAGATAGATTAATCTGTCCTCTTCTTACTGCAGCTGGCACAGCAGCCCAGTGAGGCTTGTGATGCATGCAGTAGTATATAGTTGTGACTGCTGTGTCTGTGATGCATGCAGTAGTATATAGTCGTGACTGCTATGTCTGTGATGCATGCAGTAGTATATAGTCATGCCTACTGTGTCTGTGATGCATGCAGTAGTATATAGTCATGCCTACTGTGTCTGTGATGCATGCAGTAGTATATAGTCATGACTGCTATGTCTGTGATGCATACAGTAGTATATAGTCATGCCTACTGTGTCTGTGATGCATACAGTAGTATATAGTCGTGACTGCTATGTCTGTGATGCATGCAGTAGTATATAGTCGTGACTGCTATGTCTGTGATGCATGCAGTAGTATATAGTCATGACTGCTATGTCTGTGATGCATATAGTAGTATATAGTCATGCCTACCGTGTCTGTGATGCATACAGTAGTATATAGTCGTGACTGCTATGTCTGTGATGCATGCAGTAGTATATAGTCGTGACTGCTATGTCTGTGATGCATGCAGTAGTATATAGTCATGACTGCTATGTCTGTGATGCATGCAGTAGTATATAGTCGTAACTGCTGTGTCTGTGATGCATGCAGTAGTATATAGTCGTGCCTACTGTGTCTGTGATGCATGCAGTAGTATATAGTCATGCCTACTGTGTCTGTGATGCATGCAGTAGTATATAGTCGTGCCTACTGTGTCTGTGATGCATGCAGTAGTATATAGTCATGCCTACTGTGTCTGTGATGCATGCAGTAGTATATAGTCATGCCTACTGTGTCTGTGATGCATGCAGTAGTATATAGTCATGCCTACTGTGTCTGTGATGCATGCAGTAGTATATAGTCGTGACTGCTATGTCTGTGATGCATGTAGTAGTATATAGTCGTGCCTACTGTGTCTGTGATGCATGCAGTAGTATATAGTCGTGCCTACTGTGTCTGTGATGCATGCAGTAGTATATAGTCATGCCTACTGTGTCTGTGATGCATGCAGTAGTATATAGTCATGCCTACTGTGTCTGTGATGTATGCAGTAGTATATAGTCATGCCTACTGTGTCTGTGATGCATGCAGTAGTATATAGTCGTTCCTACTGTGTCTGTGATGCATGCAGTAGTATATAGTCATGCCTACTGTGTCTGTGATGCATGCAGTAGTATATAGTCATGCCTACTGTGTCTGTGATGCATGCAGTAGTATATAGTCGTGCCTACTGTGTCTGTAATGCATGCAGTAGTATATAGTCGTGCCTACTGTGTCTGTGATGCATGCAGTAGTATATAGTCGTGACTGCTATGTCTGTGATGCATGCAGTAGTATATAGTCGTGACTGCTATGTCTGTGATGCATGCAGTAGTATATAGTCGTGACTGCTATGTCTGTGAGCTACTCTGAAATCCTTCTGACTCACACTTGCAGCCCTTAGATTCCTGTTAATTGCTCTTCGTTTCTCATTGTCTGTCTGCAATTCAACAAGAGCTAAATCTACTGTCTGTAAGTCTTCCCCTCATGTCTCCAATACTTAGGACCCACTCAAGAAAGGAATTCTCTTTCTTTTTTTAAAAGTGTTCCCTTTATTTTTTTAAAGATTTATTTATTTATATGTAAGTACACTGTAGCTGTCTTCATCCACACCCGAAGAGGGCATCAGATCTCATTACAGATGATTGTGAGCCACCATGTGGTTGCTGGGAATTGAACTCAGGACCTCGGGAAGAGCAGTCAGTGCTCTTAACCGCTGAGCCATCTCTCCAGCCCAGGCATTCTCTTTCACTGAAATGTCTTCCTAGGTCACAGCTGATGAAATATTTATAAATTAGTCCACCACCTTGGCTCTCCTACGTCTCACCAACCTACAACTAGAACGACATTCTCTTTATATATTGATAGTGAGTAGGCCAATCACAATTCTCCATTTTGAGTAGAGCACAGTGGCACACCCATGTAATCCCAGTACTCCAGAGGCAGAAGCAGAAGGATTGCATCAAATTCAAGGACAGCCTGTTACATATAAGTAATGAGTTCCAGGCCAACTAAGGTTAGATATCGAGAAGCTGTCTCAATGCAAAACAAAATCTCCACCTTATAACTTGTTTCCTAAGTAGTACTCATGTTAAGTTGGATCAGAGTAGATGTGCAAGATATGAGAGGGGGGGATAGCTTCATGATGGAGTGTTTTCTTAGTATGTTTGAAGCTCTAGTTTAGATTTGAAAACACACACACACACACACACACACACACACACACACATCTAAGATGTATAGAAAGATTGAAGGAGGAAGATTGCTTGAGTGGGAAGAATAGCAGATTGCCTTTAAGTGTCAGAAAAGGTTCGCCTGTTTCTGAAGAATCCCACTCAACAAGGTGGCCCTGCTTTCATGCCTCTTTGTCGTCTGTTACCTGGGAGAGCCTTGTTGCCCACATGGACCAAGAAAACCATTCTGAAGGGGTTTGCAACCCCATAAGAACAACAATACCAACCAACCAGAGCTCACAGGGACTAAACCACCATCCAAAGTGTACACATGGACAGACCCATGGCTCCAGCTGTATGTGTAGCAGAGGGTGGCCTTGTTGGGCACCAATGGGAGGAGAAGCCCTTGGTCCTGCCAAGGCTGCTCCTCTGCCCCCAATGGAGGGGAATGTCAGGATGGGGAGGCATGAAGGGGTGGGTGGTTGGGTGGGGGAAAAGGGATAACATTTGAAATGTAAATTAAAAAATATCCAATTAAAAAAAGAGAAAACCATTCATTTGGTTTATCAATTCGTTTTGCTCCTTCCATGCAGTTTTGTTTTGTTTTCCATAGTAAATAATCAGGGAGAATTCTTGTATCAAGTATGTATAGAATACATGGACGCTATAAGAATTCCACTCATTTAATTTTTTTGATAATTTTATTTTTTTAAGTGGTAAGTGGGAACATTTTAACCACTTTTGAACATACTTTATGAGAGCTTTTGGAGACCAAATTGTAGCACTTGTTAAGGGAACACATGAAACTTTTTTTCACTTTTCTTTTCTTTCACTGGATACTTTCTTTACTTATATTTCAAATGTTATCCCATTTCCTGGTTTGTCCTCCAGAAACTCCCCATCTCATCCCCCCACTCTCTGCCTCCATAAGGGTGCTCCCCCACCCATCCACCCACTGAAACTTTTTAAAAATAGAAAAAAAGTATTTTTACAGGTGTATGGCTGTCATCTCATCCCTTCATTCGAGGAAATAAAAGTGACATACATTACACAGGTCTATAGGTGACTAAGATAATCCTTACTTTTCCTTAGGAGAACAAGATTGAAGTTAATAAAATATTACATAACTCATATACCTAATCCAGACTAAACATCTAGGTGTTGATTTTAGTTGGAAGGGTATTTGATAACTAAAAGAAGTATTGCAGAAATAAATACGTTGCAAACGTCTCATTGAAAATTTAAAAAACACATTAAAATGAGTACAGTTACTTGTACTGTGCAATGGCAAAGCTTAAAGAACATCTGATTGGTTCACTACTAGCAGTAAGGAAATGGAATCAGCATAGGTGCCCATCAATAGAAGATTGGCTTATGAAAATGTGATACGTATGTACAGTGGAATTCTATTCAGCTATAGAGAAAGATTACACGATGAAACTTTCAGGAATAATGGATGGAACTGGAAAAATTATATTGAGTCCATCTAAGAAGGGCAACTACAAAATGCTGCCATGGGTCATACAGACATGACATGCCTGTGACTTTCGTGAACTAGTAACAGCTATGGTTACCTGCATGGAGCCTGGAAGACTCGGTCCATTTAGTCATTGACAGGGGAAGAGCTTACAGGGCTCTACCTGGCTGAGGGAAGCCGATGGCTGTCTTATAGTCCATGATGTAGGCATTAGTGAGTTTTTCATACTACAGAGGATAGATTTAAAGCCATGCCCACGCAAAAATGAATCAAGGAGCGATGGAAGTGGAGTGGGGGCTTAGGGAAATGGGAGGGAGAAGGATCAGATATGGTGACGAGATGAGTGTGGGAAGAATGTGTTATACATGTGTATGACATTGTCAAAGAATAAATTAATTATTTGAAGGACACTGACAAAAAACTGGTAATATCATTTACATACGTAAACAGAAGTGACTTTAGTTAAAAGTTAGAATAAGCAGTGCAGATGGCCCCTCATTTCCATGGGTTTCACAGATTCAACCACTGATCAAAATATTTGTAGTGACTGGAAAGATGGCTCAGCCAGGAAAGCACTTACAAGTATGAGAACCCAATTTCTGCCCTCAAAAAGCATGGGGGTAGGGGGAGCCAGGCATGGAGGTGTGTGCTCCTAAGTGTAGCACAGAGGAAACAGAGACAGTCAGATCCCCAGCCACCTGGTTATCTGGCAGAGTCTAATCAGTGACTTCCAGGTCACTGAGAGACCCTGTCTCAAAGATTACATGTAAGGAACATGTAAGGTTGATCACTGGTCTTCATACACATATATGTAGCTGCAGATATATACACAAAAGTATTTCCAAGATGCGTTTATTATGAACATTTACAGAAAGGTTTTCTTTTCTTCTCTAAACAATACATAACAATGATTCACTTGCTGTGTACATTGTATAATTTAGAGTTGACAAAATACACAGAATGATAGGTGTAGGTAGATTCGACACAGCTATCTATATGGTGAAGTTGAACATCTACGGACATTTCCATGACAGCTCTTCATCAGTTTGTCTGTCTGGTTTCTCCGTTATGGGCGGTTAGTGTCTGTTTTGCTGTCTGTGGGGTTTTGGTGGTGTTGTTTGTTTGTGGTCCAGGAGGCTTAGATTTCTTGCATGCTGTTTGTTATATATTGATTTTATGGCACAAAAAATGAAGTTTATACATTCTCTAGAAAGGACATACTTATTTTCAGTTCTCTCAGGCAATCTAAGAGGGCCTCTACCAGCCTAACACAAGGTCTTGTTATTCTAATTTGGATGTTCATGAAAATATATGACTTTTTTGTTTTTCTTTTCTTTTGTTTTTCGGGGGTTTTGTTTTGTTTGTTTGTTTAGTTGGTTGCTTGGTTGTTTTGATTTGTTCTTTTTTCTTTCAAGACAAGAGTTTCTCTGGGTAGCCCTGAATTTTTCTAGAACTCACTTTGTAGACCACACTGGCCTCAAACTCAGAGATTCTCCTGCTTCTGCCTCTTTCTCCCAAATGCTGGTACTAAAGGTGCGGGCCACCAGCGCTCAGCAAATATATGCTTTATAACACAAAGCTTATTTTAAAGCACAGCATATGTTCAGGATGGCACAAATACAGACAAATGTCTGTCCTTCCTGTTGCTGAAAAAAAGATGTACTTTATAATTCTCCCTCTTACTAAGTTTGGGCTGTGACAAAGTTATGTGGCCCTTCTCCAATTAAGGGTAGAACACTCTGAATGGCTCAACATCACAAAGAATGTTGGGCCAAGCTATTCATCTGACAAGGGCCATTCTCTATGTTCTGGCTCCATTCAGCTGCAGAAATCTACCAATCTACCATGATCGAGATGGTCTGGTTTCTCCAGGATCACAGTAGTGCCAGAAACAAATACAGACTGACATTTGGTTCCATTTTTAGGTATAGGCACTCAGATTTCTCTGCTTGCAGATAAGTCTTTGTAGGAAAAAAAATAATGTTATTTATCTAATGAGGTAGTCTGTAAATGGTGTTTTAAAGGATATTTGTAGCACTATATTCCAGACAGAAATTCTTATATAGGAATAAAAATCTCTTCCCTACTGGGCTCCAGATAGATTTACCTCTCATGGTCACTGGCCACGTGTTTTTATAAATCTATCAACAGCCAGAAATGTGGTGTTTCCAAAATTGACTTAAGAGTTGGCAATCTATACCTCAGGGACACATGGAGGAGGGAAGGACAGTGAAATACAGTTTTGGGAGGAGGGAGGGAATCGCTGTTTGGGAGAGATGGAATAGCCTGTCTGCAGCTCAGATAATTTAGAGGAGACTGGGGGACCAGTCTGATTACAGCAGAGTGCTTGATCTAGAAAGTTGGATTGGAAAGGTTTTTGCAGGGGTCAAAGGGTGGGAGCATCTTGAATACCTAGATAATGAGTTCATATTTCACTCTATATGGAAAGTAGCAACATTGGAGATTTTTGAAACAGAAAATGATAAGGAAAAATGGTTTGTGGATTAAGTCAAGAGTGGTATCTTTTACACATAATCTTGGTACTTGGGAGACCAAAACAGAAGGGTTGCCATGGATTCCAGGTGACACTGGGCTACCTGGAATTTAAAAAAGAAAAGAAAAACCTTAAAAAACATATAAAGTATATGATTACATCCATGTAGACATTGCTATTTTGACAACAGTGTGAAGTATGAATTAGAGACTAGAAGCAGTACATTTTATTTGGGAAGAATTTGTCACAAAATAGACCTGAAAAGATGACAGACTATGCAATGTTGGGGAGCAGCAGAAATTCAAAGGAGACATGTTATTAAAAAAGGAGGAAATGGAACTTGACAGTTAAATTTTATGAATAACAAATTATTTTGTAAAACACAAATCAAGAGATAGGGATTGACATTTCTCTCAGTGTTGTAGCCATAAATTGTCCGTATATGAGGAAATAACTCGTGCTCATAAAGCAACCTTATTTAAATATAGTGTGTCAAACTTTAAAAGGCATCGCCAGGCCAGTCATGGCAGCATAGTAATACTCTGTCTCTGAATTAATTAATTAAGTTGATTAAAACTTAAACAAACATCAAAGTAGAAGGGCAGTTGCAGGGAGGAAGAGGAGATTCATCGAGAGAGATGGGTGAATGAGAGATAGCAACAGGGGACAAAATGCAAACTCATTGTATATGTCTATAAAACCTATCAAATAATTAAACAGAGAGATAGGGGAAGGGGGGAAGAAAGAGAAGAGGAGAAGGAGGAGGAGGAGGAAGAGACATTAAAAGATGAAAAGACCCCCACACTTAAGAATTATCAGAATCTAGCTAGATGTAGTGTCACAGACCTCTAATCCCAGCCCTGTGTAAGCAGAACCTGGTGAATCAATGTGAAGCCAAGGCCAGGGAGTCTACATAGTGAGTTCCAAGATAGCTTTAGGGTTATGTTCGCAGAATTAACATTGTAATAATGGCTATATTAACAAAAACAAGTTACAGATTTGGTGCAGTCCTCATCAAGATTTCTATTTCATTCTTCACAAGATAGATAAAGTAAAATTCATATAGAAACACAAAGGCCTCAGATACCTAAAGTAACATAAGTAGAAGTACTAGTATTGGAGGGATCACAGTACCTGGTCTCAAACTACTGTCTAAAGCTATACTATCAAAAGCAGCATGGTATTTGCAAAAATACTGACTTATTGATCAATTGATTGGAATATACAAAAGCCCCACACAGTTGTGGTGACAGAGGTACCAGAAATATACATTGGAAAACAGCTTCTTAAACAAATGGTGATGGGAAAACTGGATAAAACTGGATACATATCTTTTATCTTGGACAAAATCAATTCAAAATGGATACAAGTTCATAATGCAGTAACTGAAACTTTGAAACTGCTAGAGAAAAACACAGGTTAAACACTTCAATGTGCAGTATAAGCAAAAGCTTTTTTTAAAAAAGACTCATAGGGTAGAGATTTGGCTCAGTGGTTTAGAGCACTGGCTGCTCTTCCAGAAGACTGTGAGGTCAACTCCCAGCACATACAGGGTGGCTCACAACCGTCTTTAACTCTACTCCAGGGATCCAATGCCTCCTTCTGACCCTAAAGTCACCAAGTTCACCTGTGGTTCACAGACATATATGCATACAGCCAAAACACCCATACACATAAAATAAAATAAAAATGATAATTTTAAAAAAGAACTCCAATAGTGTAAATCATGAAATCACATGGAATGAAGCGCTTTCTATACAACCACGGAAACAATTGTCACAGTGAAGAGACAGCTACAAACTGGGGGGGGGGGGAATTGCCAATCACCAGTCAAGGTCAACACCCCCCTAAATCATCCAATCAATAAAGGAGCTAATGAACTGGTTAGAACATTTCTCCAAAGAAGAAATACATATGGGTAACAAAATTTGTGGAACACTGATTAACTGATTAGCTATCAAAGAACTATATTAAAACAAATTGAGATTCCATCTCACCCCAGGAAAAATGCTTATCATCAAGGAAACAAATGGTGACAAATACTGGCGAGGTTATGAGGAAAGTGGAATCCTTGCACAGTGTTGATGGGAACATAAACTGTGCAGTCAATGTAGAGTCAGTGTGTAGGCTTCTCAGACATGACCCAGCTAGACCTCTCCATCACATATAGCCAGAAGAGTCTAAGTCCCATGACACTTGCTCACCCATGTTAATTGCTGTTCTATTCAAATAGCTAAGCAACTAAAACCACCTGAGAAGTTCAACAGATGGACGGATAAAGAGAATGTCATATGTATACAAGATGGGATTCTGTTCAGCCACAAAGAAAAATGAAACTGGCATTGGCAAAAAAAAAAAAAAAAAAAAAATGGCCGCCACTGGAGTAGTAGGCAAAATAAGCCAAATTCAGAAAGACAAATGTTACACCTGTTGTTTTTATATGTGAACCTTAGATTTAAATCTCTCTCTCTCTCTCTCTCTCTCTCTCTCTCTCTCTCTCTCTCTCTCTTGTCTTTCCCTCAGTGTGTGTGTGTGTGTGTGTGTGTGTGTGTGTGTGTGTGTACATGTGTGTGATAGAACCATGAAAGGAGGGGAAAAGACCTTAAGGGAGGGGTGAAGGAGAAAGGAAGAGATGGCATGGGCATGGGTTCAAAAGAGAAGAGAGGCCATTACCTGTGGGTAATTTTCTAGGACCTTCACATCCTATATAGCTGAAACTCTGTGAAAGGAGACTACTGCCTCCCTGTTTCTCAATCTCCTCAGCCCCTGGCAACCACTGATCCACTCTCTGTTTCCTGGGTTTGATTATCTGTCATTGTTGGGTTGATTGATGTTTACATTTGAGGTCTCATTATGTGTCACCGGTTATTCTCAAACTCTTGATCTCCACATTACAGAGTCTCCTTTTTAGAGTGAACAGAATTTTTTGACCATTTTTTCCCTCACTGGACATTGTCATGTCTAGATATGATCCTAAACTGGCACTAAACTACACTGACCTTCTGAGGTCAAAAAGGATGTTGTTGTGTGTCCTCGGACTCAGCAGAAAACCAGAGCTGAAGAATGAAAATGACTTTGTTCCCTGTTGCTGTCATAAAGCTGAACCAATCCGAGATGTTATACCCATCTCTGAACTTTCTGACCAGACCTGATCAGTATTTAAATCCTGCTCCTCTCCTCTCTCCTCCTTCCTTCTCCCCCTCCTCCTCCTCCTGCCCCTTCTCCATCCTCCTCTCATTTTCTTCCTCCTCCTCTCTACCTCTCCTCCTCCTCCTCCTTGTCTTCTTCTTCCTCCTCCTCTTCTTCTGTGATAGTGATTGAACCCAGGGTCTAGATATACTAAGCAAGTATTCTGCCTCTTAGCTACATTCTCATCCTAAATGTCTTTAAGTAAATAAATTTGGTCTTTGTAACTATTTATAATCAAAAGTTTACAACTAATAACATATACTAAAGCTCTCTTCTACAAAGCCTGCCTACCTGTCATTCACAATGGTATTAAAAGTATAAGCCTTCCTTATATTCATGATAAATATTCATAATATTCTTGGTTAATACTTCAAATTTTACTTTTGTCATAAACTTTTCCTCACCAAGTGGTTTTCTAAATAGCCTTATCACATGCTCAATTTAGGTTTGTTAAATGACTATGTAATTTAATTTCTTATAAGTAAGCTGGTTTGTTGACATGATTTCTGGAATTCTAAGCTGTAACCTTTGGACACTATACAAACATTTGTCTTGTATCAATGGGAAAATCTGTTTAACACATATATCCAGATTTTATCATTTGTCAATAAAAATTGATAATCATTCAACCAAGCTAAGCTTCATGCTTTTAAGGATGGGTGGTAAAGCAGGGAGCTAAAGTCCTAAGCATTGAAACACAGAAGTGGGCTTTCTAGTGCTGTAAATCGACTTACAGTTTGGCCCACACTGGTTGCCCAGCATCCTCCTGGATGTTCACATATTACTTCAGTTAATGTTCACAATAACTTAAAGATGGGATATTTGTCACATTTCACAGAGGAAGATTCGTGTTCTTACAGGGTTTTAATGATCCCTTTCTCACAAGTTGAAAAAGTTGGTACATAGGTTACAAGTCAATTCCAGGTCTTCAAGACTTCAGCATTACCTTTCCCACACATCATGATAACCACTCAAGAATTTATTTACTTATGGACTTATGGTTTAGTCACAGTTTTTATTAATTCGTTTATTTATTTTGTGTGTGTGGGGGGGGACAGGGTCTCATTTTGTAGCCTTGGCTGGCCTATAATTCTCTATGTAGTCCAGATTGCCCTCAAACTTAGAGATGTCTGCCTGCCTCTGTCTCAGAATGATGGGATTAAAGTCATGTGTCACTATACACAGCTTAGCCACTGCTCTTAAATACAGAATAAAATTGAAGGCGTAATGTACATATTCTTACTACCAATCATGAAATCTGGTAGACGACATTACATTGTCACATTCCAATAGTCCATAATTTCGGAACTCACTGTGTAGATACAGCACAAACTTTACAGTGCTTAATCAGTCATGAAGCTCTGAATCTAATTCTATTACTGGTTCCATAAACTAATGAAAATAATTAGGTCACAGGAACACTGTCCAATTGTGCCATAATTGAACATTATCAGAGTTGGGGACGATGCTCAACTGTTACACTGCTTGCTTCAGATGCTTGAGTCTCTGGGTCTGACGTCTAGTACTAGATTAAGTCTAGAATAGAGGGCTCATGCCTATAGTCCTGGCTTGGGAGGTGAAGACAAGGGTTCAAGATCATTTCTAACTATCCTGAGAGTTCAAGGTCAGCCTGGATTACAAGAGCGAGTTCTTGTCTCAAAAGTGCATAAATAGAGGGTGGAGAAATGGGTCCCAGGTTAAGAGCAGAGAATCTGAGTTCAGTTCCCAGCTCAGAGATGGCGACACAAAACTGTTCACAACTCCAAGTTCAAGGAATCTGATGCTCCCCCTCTTCAAGCTCACAAGTGGTACACATTCGCACGGGCAGTAAAACACTCATACACATGAAGCTAAAATAAATAAATCTTTAAGAATAAGCGAATGGATGAAACATGATCAGACAGGGCAACTAAAGTGGATGGCATCTTGAATAAATTATACAAATATGACCATAATGTCTATGACTATACCACCCTGAATGTGCCTGATCTCATCTGATCTGGGAAGCTAAGCAGGGTCGGGCCTGGTTAGTACTTAGATGGACAACAAATATGACCACATTACTGCAGAAGTAGAATTGCATTCCACAGTCTTTGAAGGTGCGTCAGCTTTATACCTGTGGAAACCCTAACGGGGTTGCATGTGTTGTGCTGACCACTGAAGCATATCATTTCGACTCACCACTGGGAAGATATTAACATGTATCATACTCAGTAGACTAGTCGTACATGTCAATGTCATGGATATTTGACCTGAAACTCAGTGTGCCTTTCATTCCAGTCATGGAACAGTGGACATGCATTCCCCCTCAGGCAGCAATGAGAGTGCAGAGAGCAGCTCTCTCTGATTTGTATGCTGTGTTTGTGGACTTAGCCGAGATGCCTGTTACAAATGTGTTGTTATGTGGGAAAGTCTGTAAAACTGTGCTACCCATACACTTTCAAAGTAGAAATCAAATCTATGTATTTTAATAAAATGATATATATTTCTTAATTTAGCCACGCTCTTTTGGGAGATTCCACAATTCATACTGAATAGACACAATTGTAGGTTTCATTTTTAATGCTTGCATAACAGAAGGGCTAGAAGTAATTAGTGTGGATACTGCACGTGACAGTGATTGTGTACGTGTAGTTTATAATTGGAATGATTGTTCAGGGGTAACAAGGCTTCGCTTCTCTGTCAACATGCACTTATTTCATTTGGAGTGTAGCCCATACACGGTGCTCACTATTAATTCAATGACGGTTTCGGGGAAACTTACTAAAGCGATTGCCAAATAAAATCATAGTTACTTTATTATCATAGTACACTATGTCTCTGAACAATAGCCTATGGAAAACTGATGTGCTGGGAAAGTCCAAAGCTGATTCATAGCCATAGAGTATTAGGAGAAAACGCAACTGTATTCTTGATGATGCAATTCACAGCTGGGCTTTACTGCTATGATATATTCATCTGTTCACTGGGCCAGTTTTTCTTCTTTCTTTCTCACTCTTTCTCACCATTTCTTATGTACTTGTGCCACCACAGATATAATTAAGTTAAGACCACCTTTATCTTTAAAGACCCAACAGTAAAGGAGCAGGAAAAGGGGGGGGGGAATCTCATAAACAAAATAATGTGAGAGGTGAGTGCAAATGTGGTTGTGCTCTTGATATTAGGAGATCATAATCTCCTAATTAGGGTGCATATATCCTGTAGAAAAGACTGGAAACCATAAGCAAAGTGAGCTGTCAGAGAAGTTACCAGAACAGGTACAGGTTGGGGCCTAGGGAAATACTTAGACAAGTGAACTTAGACAAGTGAAACTACAAAACACCTAGAGATGACTCTAATGGGAGCGTGTGTGTGTGTGTGTGTGTGTGTGTGTGTGTGTGTGTGTGTGCGAAGAGGCCAGCATCTCTTAGTCAACTAGGTACCACATGATCGTGCTGTACAATCAAGTCATCTGAAAGACTAGAAACAGGCAATGAGGTCGATGCCAACAGTCAAGAGAGGAGGGCACAGGGAGATGAAGTGTCTAGATTGCTTCATGTTACGTGGTCCACTTACACTTTCCAAATAGGAGGATGAGAGTAAGGACAGCTATGCTCCAGGCATGTGACACTGGTGGAGCAGCATCTGCTGGGAAGCCAGCCGAGCTTGCAAATAGAAATAGTTGGAATTCCCTGAAGAAATTTCTAAAAACCAGTTCTGTGAAACATGTGCTATTCAATGTTTGATTAAATGGGAGAGAAAAAAAAAATTCCCCATAGGCAACCTCAGGGGCAGGTAACATTTGCTCTCAGTCCTTGGAACTGATACTGAGGGTGCATCTGCATGGAGCAGACCGTGTCACCACACAACATCAGGCTAGAAAACATCAAACACATAAAGCAGCATCCAAAATAAATGAACGTAACAGGAAGTATTCGGCCGAGAAGCGTGTTGCTAACCCGGTGGTTCAGGCTCCAATTGTCCACTCACAGCTCAATACAATCGTAATGTAAATATTACTTGAAGAGGCAGTAATTTAGGGGCTCAGATCAGATCCATGATGAGGTACACATGGATGCTGTAACTGAAAACAACCCAGTCATTAAGAATTCACAGTGTATCATTTCATTTAGGTTTTTCAAAAACAATTATTTCCAAGTAATAGATATTTGCTCGAGTGTGCATTATCATCTATAGAAAACTTACCATTCCAGATGGCATCTCTGACAAGAGTGTAGGAGGAAGACAATGAGTTATTTATGCAACCGCAAATCTTGTGTGCATTGCTGGGTTTCAAATTACCACATGCAGAAGAGCATGATGGGCCGTGAGGTGGGAAGATGGGAAAGGCATGTTACACGTTGCTTGTAATATTTTGAGGATCCAATGCCCAAAACTAAAAGGGTATGTGTGATTGTGAAATGTCAAGGAGGGACAACCAGGGCAAATGAGAGGAACGACTTTAAAAAATTAAGATGAAAGTTTAAACAGTAAAATCTCTGGGCGGGCTGGTGAATTTATTTTGCTTTTGGAAGCCGCACCGTAGTAGACATTTATTAATTGTGCCCTTGACATTAATGAAGTCCACTTTGAGACAGGGACCGGTGGGTTACACACAGGTAGGTCCAGATTAATCCCGATTGGATTAAACATAACCTTCTCTTATAAGACTGACTCAAGAATGAATATGACCCTGGTTGTAAGAAATGAAATTTGATGGTTCATTTTCATGGTGCCCTTAAACCAGAAAATATTAGACCCTTACTGAAGCCTGATAGTCTGGCTACGCCCCCACCCACCCAAACTCTGATTAACTTTCTGCCCTCAAAAACGAATAGTTTAGAATGCAGAAGTACTAATAACCACGCTTGCCTACAGGAGAACACATCTGATAAGCTGGAAAATCAAAAGGATGTAAAGTAATGGAAAGACAGAAAGGTAGAACACAGATGGCCCCTAGCATTGTCCCCTCAGATTTCTCAGCCAGAGGGCAGAGGAAGGAAGGGGTTTTTGTTTTCACTCTGGTTTAAAACTGTCCTCTGCATTCAATCAATACTCCTGCCTTCCTGGGCTCATGCACACTTTGCAAAGTTGCAAAATAAACTGCCTCGCTTTCTATAGCTTGAGGCTATGGTGCTTTTTTTTTTTTAACAAAACAAGAAATTAGCATATATAGAGATAGATAGATAGATAGATAGATAGATAGATAGATAGATAGATAGATGCTAATCACGTTTGCCCTCCCCTAGCTCCTCCCAGCTTCTACCTACCTCCCTGTCCACCCAACTTAATGCTCCTCTCTTTCAAACAAAAATATGAGAGCACACACACACACACACACACACACACACACACACACACACACACACACACAAATGAAAGTAAAATAAAACAGGTCAAAAACTAACGAGGTTTTTTTTTCCTTTTTTTTAGAAAACTCCAAAACAAAAGGAAAAGGTCCACAAAAATATCACTGAGTCCATTTGTGTTGGTCAATTGCTCCTGGACATGAGGCCTACCCTGGAGTATGGTTGATACACCCAGTGACTCTCCAAAGGAGAGAGACGGAATTGCCCTTTGATAGCACTTATCTTCTGGAGATGGCTGCTTGGTAAAAGGATGGGATCGCGTGTCCTCTTCCTCCTCTCAACGCTGGAACCCCATCTGGCCTGAACTTGTGCAGGTCTTGTGCTTGTTGACACAGTCTCTGTGAGTTCATACGGGCATCAGTCTGTTGTGTCTGAAGAATGCTGTTTCCCTGAAGCAATCCATTACCTCTGACTCTTACAATCTCCCTGCCTCCTCTTTTACATAAATTCTTGAGTCTTGACTAAAGAGATAAAGATATCCCACTTAAGGTTGAGTGCTTCGAAGTCACTCTACTTTGTCCACTTGTGGGTCTCTGTGTAAACTTCCATCTACAGCAAGAAGAAGCTTCCATATGTGGGCTGAGGAAGGCACTGATCTGTGGGTGTAGCAGTATTTCATTAGGGGTCATTGTATTGTTATGTTCCTCTAGGAGAATAATAGTATTCAGCTTTCCCCCACCCCTAGTTCCATGGTCTATCTAATTTGAGGTTCTTGAACACTTTATCAGTGTCAGGGTAGGGTTCCATCTCATGGAGTTGGCCGTAAAGTCCATCAGAAAGTGTGTGCTTGCTCCAATAACATTTGTGCCACTACTGGACCAGCATAGCTTTCAGGCAGGTCGCTGTTGTAGGTTGCAGGATTTGCAGCATGGACATATTGATGATTACATTTCTTCTTTGTTAGTGTGCACAGTACCTTGCAGTACTATGAACACTAGTTAGTAGGGGTAAAGCTAAATGTTGCATTCAGCAAACAATAGTCCTATCAATACCCCGTATTGTTTGGGGGGCGGCGGCATTCATGGGACCCCTGTGAGAACTATCCAACAAGATGCAGCCAATGCCTGGCACTGGAGGTTTAATAGCATATGACATTTAGTTAGGTCACTGTCTTCCCTATTATTTGATGATTCTATTTAGATTCCTTTCACATAAAATAGGGACAAGGATGGGAGAGAAGGGTAAATGAGGGACTGTGGGGAGGGACAAGTAATAGTAAAAACCATTTGAAAAACCTTATGGAAACCTTATGGAAAATATTTATTTCTCACACTGCTGATGACTGCTCAAACTTCTATGAGGCAAGGAACGTCTAAGCTGGAGCTTCATTGCAAAGTCTGAGAATCTATGACACCTTACAATCTGTTTGCACCCACTTTACACCAGTAAGAAATGGACCTATGTAGCAAGTGAATTAGCGGAATTGACAGAGAAAATGGAGAGAGCCATGCTTTGATCAATTCATCAAATGTTAATCCCACTTATTCTTCATGATTATCTAAGTAAACAGAGTTCTTTTATTCTAACCGGACTAAGTTGTATGCTGTATGTATGTATGTATGTATGTATGTATGTATGTATGTATGAATGTATGTAAATGTATGTGTGTGTGTGTGTGTAATCTTGCAACCCAGAGTTCTAACATATCTATTTCAAAATTGATGTAAATGAATTCTAGTGGGAGTGCATTTCCATGAAACCCACCCTCAAACATGAAAAACATGTTTAAGTCAGCATACACACCCAAAATTTGGGGAATAATTAGAAAATCTACTCAATATCATGTTACTAGAAAATCCAACTATAATAGCTTCAGAATAAAATGAGAACTTCACCTACTTTTCTAGAACCACGACAAAACACCATGACCAATGCACCTTATTAACGAATGTGTTTAATTTTGTGGCTCAGAGTTTTAGAGAGTTATAATTTATAGCTATGATGGTGCAGAGCATGGCAGGAGGCAGGCAGGCATGATGCTGGAGCAGTAGCTGAAAATTTACATCTAATTCATAAGCATGGGGGACAGAGACAAAGAGGAAGCTAAATGAGAATGGTGTAGTCTTTCAAACCTCCAAGCCCACCCTTAGGGGCGCACTTCCTCCAATAATACCACACCACCTAATCCTTCCCAAATAGTTCCACCAAGTGTAGACCAAGTGTTTAAACACGTGAGTATATGGGGATCATTCTCACTTAAACTCCACATCTACCTTCTGAGGTTGGACTTGATGCTCTCACTTTCATGTAGCTTTGGCTACTGTGAACAGGGAGAGTCTGAAAAGAATAGAACACACACAAGAATGCGCTAAAATTCAAGGCCAACAGGAGCCTTTCAAAACAAGAGACACAGAAAAGAAAACTGGATATGACAATCAAACGAATACTGAAAATAGATAATTAAAATGCTTTGGAATTATTAGTAGTGAGATATTTTCTCATCTCACTTCATTATGTTTCAACTTTGATTACAATTTAAAGATGCATCTGTAAGAATGCAAACAGTGGTGTCATGTGACTAATACAAAAATCATGTGCCCAGAGGCATAGACTAACCAGGACAATTATTTTTCTTTTTCGTAGACTGGATCTTGCTATGCTGTAACTCACTGTAGCTCAGGCTGACCACAAACATAATTCTTAGGCCTCTACCTCCTGAACCTATAAATTTAATTTTGTGGTGTTGGTTGGGGATGAATGGGAACCTGACTTATGTTTAAATACTCATGCTTAATGATACTCATTCTGAGGGGGTTTAACTTGGGTCCCATCCTTCCAGATTTCCTTAAAGCCCCTCAGAACACCAGGTAGTCTCCAAATCACAAATTTATTATTCCAGTATAAAGGAGCATTTGAACACAGTATTCCACCTTATTAAATCACTGAGTTTTACAATATATCAATAGACTTGTTTCAATCTGTGATTAAGGACATCAAATTGGGAGTTAGAGAGGCGGCTCGGCGGTTAAGAGCACTGACTGCTCTTTCAGAAATGCTAAGTTCAATTCCCAGCAACCACATCATTGGCTCACAACCATCTGAAATGGGATCTGGTTCCCTCTTCCGGTGTGTCTGAAGAGAGCAAGTGTAGTCACATTCATAAGACAAATGAATACATAAATCTTTTTTTATTTTCCTTGGATACTATGTATTTACATTTCAAATGTTATCCCCTTTCCCTCCTCTCCCACATGTCCTCCCCCCGTCCTTGCTTCTATGAGGATGCTCCCCTTCCCACCTGTCCACTCCAACCTTAACACCCTGGCCTTACCCTACATTAGGGAAACAAGCCTTCCTACGACCTTCCATTGATGCTGGACAATGTCATCCTCTGCCACATATGTGGCTGGAGTCATGGGTCCCTCCATGTGTACTCACTGGTTGATGGTTTAGCTTCCGCTCTGGTGGGGTTTGGTTGGTTGATATTGTTGTTCTTCCTATGGTGTTGCAAATCCCTTCAGCTCCGTAAGTCTTTTCTCTAATTCCTCCATTGGGGCCCCCTTGTTCAGTCCAATGGTTAGCTACAGCCATCCTCATCTGTATCAGTAGGGATCTGGCAGAGCCTCTCAGGGGACACACATATCAGGCTCCTGTCAGCAAGCACTTCTTGGCATCAGCAAAAGTGACTGGGTTTGGTGGCTGCAGTTGGGATGGATCCCCAGGTGGGGCAGTCTCTGGATGACCTTTTCTTCAGTCCCTCTCCACTCTTTGTTCCTGTATTTCCTCCCATGAGTATTTTGTTCCCCCTTCTAAGAAGGAATGAAGCATCACATTTTGGTCTTCCTTCTTCTTGGGCTTCATATGATCTGTGAATTTTTCTTAGATATTCCAAGCTTTGGAGCTAATGTCCATTTATCAGTGAGTGCATACCATGTGTGTTCTTTTGTGACTGGGTTATCTCACTCAGGATGATATTTTCTAGTTCCATCCATTTGCCTAAGAATTTCATGTAGTCATTGTTTTTAATAGCTGAGTAGTACTCCATTGTGTAAACGTTCCACATTTTCTTTATCCATTCCTCTGTTGAAGGACATCTGGGTTCTTTTCAGCTTCTGGCTATTATAAATAAGGCTGCTATGAACATAGTGGAGCGTGTGTCCTTGTTATATGTTGGGGCATCTTTTGGGGATATGATATAGCTAGGTCTTCAGGTAGTACTATGTCCAATTTTCTGAGGAACCTCCAGACTGATTTCCAGAGTGGTTGTACCAGTCTGCAATCCCATTAACAGTGGTGGAGTGTTCCTCTTTCTCCACATCCTAGCCAGCATTTACTGTCACCTGAGTTTTTGATCTTAGCCATTTTGACTGGTGTGAGGTGGGGGTTGTTTTGATTTGCATTTCCCTGATGACTAAGGACGTTGAGCATTTCTTTAGGTGCTTCTCAGTCATTCGGTATTCCTCAGTTAAGAATTCTTTGTTTAGCTCTTTACCCCATTTTTAATAGGATTATTTGACTCTCTAGAGTCTAATTTCTTCAGTTCTTTGTATATATTAGATATTAGTCCTCTATAAGATGTAAGATTGGTAAGCTCTTTTCCCAATCTGTTGGTTGCTGGTTTGTCCTATTGAGAGTGTCCTTTGCCTTACAGAAGCTTTGCAATTTTATGAGGTCCCGTTTGCCAATTCTTGATCTTAGAGCAAAAGCCATTGGTGTTCTGTTCAGGAAAGTATCCTCTGTGCCTATGTGTTTGAGGCTCTTTCCCATTTTCTCTTCTATTATTTTCTGTGTATCTAGTTTTATGTGGAAGTCTTTGATCCACTTGGACTTGAGCTTTATACAAGGAGATAATGGGTCAATTTGCATTCTTCTACATGCTGACCTCCAGTTCAACCAGCACCATTTGTTGTAAATGCTGTCTTTTTTTCCATTGGATGGTTTTATCTCCTTTGTCAAAGAGCAAGTGACCATAGGTGGGTGGATTCATTTCTGGGTCTTCAATTCTATTCCACTGTCTCTTGTCTTGTCTCTGAACCAATACCATACAGTTTTTATCACGATTGCTCTGTAATACAGCTTGAGTTCTGGGATGGTGATTCCCCCAAAAGTTCTTTTATTGTTGAGAATAGTTTCCGCTATTGTGGGTTTAAAAAAAAAAAAAAAAAAAGGACATCAAATTGTGGTCTCAGGGTTGGAGGGTAAATATAGACAGTGGAAAAAGAAATTGGGATGGTCTGTGATGGCCTAGACACCTTTCTCCTGTCCAACTAACCCACTTTTGCTGTCAAGGATCCCCTCCTGCCATTAGTTCTTTATAACCAAGAACACTAACAAAATTACTCAACAACACTGAGTTCTCTTGAAATTCAGGCTGTGGTGTTCAGGCTGGGGGTGATGTTAATTTATTGAAGGCATAAATTTGTTTCCTGGGCTCGTGCTAAATTCACTAAATTAACTTTATAGGAGTATAGGTGTCACTTTCTAAGACAGGATTTATGTTTGGTTTTTCACTACACGAAAATAGCACCCTTTCTTCGTGTGAGACTTTTCCTTGATTTTCATTCTAGAGTTGGCCAATAAAACATGTCACCAAGCTTATGATTGCAGCTTCATCCCTCTCACACATGACCAGCAATCAAGCAGTCTTTTCTATATGGGGTGAAGGTGCTTTCTTTTAAAAACAAAATATGATCTAGCCTGGCAGGAAATTAAAACACTTGCCCTTTATTTGAGAAAAAATAGCAGAGACTTTAGGAATTGAGAAGGTACCTTCTTCCACTTCAGGAGCATAATTTTCCCAGCAGAGGAGCCAGGAGACCGAGGCAGCTCGATCTTCATTAAACAGTGCTCCGCCTCCACTCTTCGCCCCGCCCCCTAGACCCGGCCCCGCCTCCCATGCCCACGCCACACCTCCCGACCCCGCCTCGCACCGCGCCGGCGCCATGGCCGCCCAGGGTATCCGGGCGCTGTCGAGACAAGCACTTGGGAGGTCACCGCCCTGGGCCGAAGACTTCCGACAGCAGCTCTGCTCAACCCTCCATTCCGCTTCCGAGGGAGCCTGCGGCGGCTCCGCGCCCGGCTCCTGGGGAACGGCCGAAGAAGAGCAGAGGCATCCAGTGAACCGAGAGTTAACACCGGCGGAGAGGCACATCGCCGAGCTGCACCGGGCCGCCTGCGCGGTGAGACCCGCTCCTGCCTGCCCCGCGGCCTCTGCGCCTGCGCGCGTCCGGCCTCCGGACCCCCAGGCGGGCCCGGGGCCGGAGGTGCTGGGTGCTGCTGGGCCTCTGGCCTGGGCGGGTCGGCCTGGTGCGTCCGCTCAGAAGGTCCTGCGAGAAACCCGGTCACACTTTTGCGTTCCGGATAGAGAGGTGTCTGCCCTGAGATTGGTGGCTCAGCCCGTTTTCTGATCTGTGTCCCAACTAAAGGCTTGTCTCAGGGTTTGTGTGTGTGCGCGCCCTCCAGTGTGTGAGTGTGTTGGGTGGGGAAAAGGGTGTTAAGGAACTGAGGGTAGAAGGACTGAGCAGTTACTGGAAAAGTATGTTGCACAGGCCTGCCATCCATTGACTTTAATAATGAAAACATGAGACAGACGCTTTACATTTTTGCTCTACGTCCTCTCAACCTTTGCCTCCAGTACAGGAGAGCAAAAGAAATTATAGTCAGCCATGTTTGCATTTTTCCCTGGGCGTTCTTAAATAACCCTTTTCTTCTGGTTTATGGATTTGACAATTGCTTGTCACCACCAATATCTAACTTTATCTCCCTTCAGTTTCCTGACACTTTAGAATACAATATTTGAAGATAGCATTATTTATATGTTAAGTTTTATAATGATATAAAAGTGGTTTGTAATAAACCTATGTGTTAAGCTCTGTGTTTGGCTAGTACTTGATCAGACCACTGAGTATTGTTTTGTTCGGCTTGAACCACAGAGGCAGAGGAAAGCCTTGAATATTTCCTAAGGTCGACACTCCCTTGGGAGTAGTATGCCCCGAAAATCTACCATCTAACCCTTTCAGTGTTGAAAGTGAATAAAGATTTATCAAAAGATTACTGACAGCCTTTGACCATTCTTGCTTATGCTCTTATTTAAATATAATACATGCAGTTCGTTTCCACAAAACATACAAATATGGCGGGGAAAAGCCGAAGTCTCATGATTTTCAAGGCAAACAACAGTGGCATAGAGTGGTTCAAATCAACATAGGAAAAGGAAGGAAAGTATTTGCACTGGGGAACCCACTTTTTCATCATGGGTTTCACAGGTTTCATGACTGTCCAGGAGACCGGAAACAAGCCCCGAAGCATGCTTGGTATTTCTCTTTCCCACAAAGAAGAACTCCCAAACAACGGTATTTTTCCATGCCTCAAGGGAGATAGCAGCCTTACCTCTCTCCTGAGGCTACTACTGGGTATCTTGCTTTCTGTGGACATCTCACTCTCCAGTCACATTGTCAGCAAACTTGCCTCTTCTTTGTTGCCTCATTATCGGAGGCTCATTTAAATGCGAAGAAATGAATTGTGGGTAGGAAGTCAGCAAACTCAGAGGTACACCATCCACATGGGGAACAACCTGTTAGGCTTCCAGGTTGCCAGATCATTGTCTCAAGGAAACGCACAGACGATAAGTGAAGAGTCTAAAGACTTTGCAGTGTTGTGTATTTGCCTTCCAGTTTGTCAAACTCGAGCTCGTGTGGGGAGGGGGAAGAGAAAAGAAAAGGAAATGAGGTTCTGACAGTGGGTCGTTCTAAAGCAGTGTTGGGTGCATGTGATGTCACATAGCCTCAGGATTTGAGTGGCCCCTGAGACCACCAGCATTGGGACTTGCTGGATTCTTACTGCCCCGATCTATCTGTGCAGGAATGCCTTTAAGAGTGAAGCTAGACTTGAACTAACATAAGTTGACCTAAATGTCAACCATAATGAGTGACATCATTAAGTGTAGCGCCGGATAGCTGAAGTTGTTCATGACCAGTTGGAAAATGTATGCCTGAGCTGGCAGGACTGGTGCAGTCCTTACATCCCAATACTCGAGAGGCTGAAGCAGACAGGTTGGCTGTGAGCTTGAGGCCAGCCTGATCTACATAGTTCTAGGCCAGGCAAGGCCATATAGTGAGACTATCTGGGGGGGGGGGAGGGAGGGAGAGAGAGAGAGAGAGAGAGAGAGAGAGAGAGAGAGAGAGAGAGAGAGAGAGAGAATATGCATGTTAGAAGGCCTACTGCCTTCATGCTTGTTTTCACAAAAGTCTATATGCAGGAGTGCTACACTGAGTTACTGTTACTAATGGTTAAAGTGTTATAGAAAAGCCCATAGGGAAGTTCTCCTATAAAATCTGGAAGCTATGAAACATCATTAACGTGATATACATCCGTGGGAGAAGTTACAACTTACCTTTCCCTGCACACACAGTGCTTTGGAGGCTTTATGTTTTAAATCACAATTGCATATCGGTGGAAAATGCATCCCTGAAGTCTGAGGTGGTGTACTGGAAGTCGCTGGTGATCAAGCTTGTGAAGCCAGTGAGTGTTAACGTGGCAAAACAATACCTTTTCAGTTAAGACTAGATCCGACCACACTGGTGAGGGAGAGGACAGGAAAACTCTGGACCTTGCCTCGAGGTAACACATCGGGAAGGTATAGAAAATATTCAATACCGGCAAAGGCAATGCTTGTCTGTGAGGCCTGTTTGGCTTTGATTAGCACCTTTTCTGTGAGTTTAAATCATTATCCACATATTGTAAGTACTGAAATTGTAACTGCAGCTTCTGAGTGCAGTTCATTTCCAGCCTCTTAAGCTCTTAAAGTCATCTAAATCACCTGTTATTAAGCTTGTTACCTCGAGGCAGAATGAAAAATATCAGAGCGGCAGCCACATAGTTGTCGCATACAGAGGAGTTCTTGTTTTCCATCAACGTCTCATTTTACTCAAACTGTATGTTTCTCTGTCTAATCACATACGGTTAGCTTGTATATAGCATCGAAATGCACGCACTCTTTAATTGCAAACGCCACCACAATTACTGGAAAAGAAATTTAATACTGTTCTTTTTTAAAAAAAATTTTTTTACAACTGTTTTGGCCTAAAAATATTACTATATGATGCACATTAACGAAGATTGATGCATTGTTTTATTCCTCTTCAGGCTGGCCAGCTAAGCTATTTGGATCCAGCTACTGGCTATGTGGTTCTCACCAGGCTGGCCCACTTGCAGAGAGGTGCCTGCTGTGGTTCTGCCTGCAGACACGTGAGTAACAATTCTCGAATTACCCCGGCAGTTTGCTGAGCTTCTGTGACTTCATAAATACCTATTATTTGAACAACAAGTCAAATAAAAAAAGCTAAGTAGACCTAGAGTGCGCTTTTCACAAGCTGTTTTAGCAAAGGACAATGAAGCTG
The DNA here is from genome assembly GCF_021556685.1 of Rattus norvegicus. Classification (NCBI taxonomy): domain Eukaryota; kingdom Metazoa; phylum Chordata; class Mammalia; order Rodentia; family Muridae; genus Rattus; species Rattus norvegicus. The sequence goes on along the minus strand of NC_141546.1, from coordinate 52,987,555 downwards.
TTAGTACCAACACAGGACCTTTAAAGTTAATGGAATTTTGTAACGTTTCGCTGCAAGCATCCACTCCCCCAAATGCTAAGATGTGAGATTCAGGGGACCTCTTTATTTTGAGGGAAGCTCTCACAAAGTCTGAAAGAAGGTGTTTTCACTAGGCATGCACAGAGGAAGGTGGGAAGAGAAACCAAACCAAAAATATACATACATACATACATACATACATACATACATACATATGTGTTGCAGACCAGATCCTAAAAATACTGCTACCTTAAGAAGCAGAAATTTGCCCCAGGTTGAGGTGGACCTTGAAATGATAAGATTTCTTCCTTCCCTGCCATTCCACTCCCTGTTCTATGTGCTTTCCCTCAGCCTACAGATCTGAGTGCTGGGGCTCAGCTTTTCTATAGTTCATATTCTTCTCTGTCTCTTGATTTCTGTATCTCGCCCTCCTCCCCTCACCACTCTCTTGATGCCTGTCTGTCTCTGTCTCTTTCTCTGCCTGCCTGTCTCTATTTCTGACTCTGGTTCGTTCTCTCTCTCTCTCTCTCTCTCTTTCTCTCTCTCTCTGCTTGCCTGTCCCCATGTCTCTCTGTCTGTCTCTCCCTCTCTCTGCCTGCCTGTCTCTGTCTCCTGTCCCTCCCTTCCCCCCTCCACACTTCATTCTCTGCTTTCTTCTAGTCTGTGTTTAAAGTAAGTGCGAGGCTAGGTTGCTCCAAAGTTAGTGCTATAGGTCTTAGGTTGCTTATTTCAAGAAATGTGTGCCTATGTTTAATAATCAAAGCTGATGAATTATTCCTTCCTCTATTTTGAGCAAAGAAGAAATTTGTTTCCTACTGGAAGGCATATCTCTGAGGTACATTGTTAATAGGTTAAGATTATAACCAGATAACATCTGTTTACAGAACATTTTGTATGTTTTTTCTAAAAGAAGATGTTATTCCTTTTACTAGTCCACTTTCTAATTGAAGCCTAGACAGTAAATGCTCTTATAAACTGTGGGCAGTGTTCTAAAAGTCAGCCTTCACTTTTATGAATTCATTTATCTGTGCCATGAACTGTTTCTAATCTAATACGTAAGAGGTGTAAATCTAGCACCCATGGATTTTGTAAGAATGGGAGTTTGATAATAAAATTCTTCAGGTTGGAAAGATATACTTAGGAAATGGTTCCTTGGTCCTAATTAGGGCTATTTACCTAAAGTTCCCACTGTATTCTTGAGTCTCCAAAACATATGGATCAAGTGATTTAAACCATTGCCAACAGCACTTGTTTGTACTTTCTTACAATGACAGTTAAGAAATCTATAGTAATTTGCAATCCTTCTTTTTCAGTGTCCATATGGCCAAGTCAATGTGAAAGATCCATCTAAGAAAAAGCAATTCAACTCCTATTTTTATGTTTGACAACAACTTCATGTCTATTTTGTCAAATTAAACTGATGTTCTTGAAAATAAAGCCCTGGGGCTGGAGAGATGGCTCAGCGGTTAAGAGCACTGACTGCTCTTCCAGAGGTCCTGAGTTCAATTCCCGGCAACCACATGGTGGCTCACAACCATCTGTAATGGGGATTCGATCCCCTCTTCTGGTGTGTCTGAAGAGAGCAACAGTAGACTCACATACATGAAGTAAATAAATAAAACCTTTTAAAATTTTGGAAAAAAGGAAGAAGGAAAATAAAGCCCTAATCTAGAATTATCTGTTGTGAATATTTGAACAGTGAGTTAATATTAAGTGCATATATCCAAAAAAGACCCATAAAATGCACAGTATCCCCCCCTTTTTGCTGCATGACCATGGGCACACACTGAAGGAGACTATAATGGCTGTCTTATCGCATGAAAGGAGCTGTCAGGTGGAGGAGCAGCTTTGAGTTTTCCTTAGCTTTGCCTCTTCCGTCATTTTCTCATCAATGCAAGGAAGGTCGATGGCAAATAGCAAGCACGTTCTTTATTTGTATCTTCAGCCCAAGGAGATGGACACAGTACGATGAATCACAGCATATGAATATCCAGAAAATGGTACCCTACAGCAAGGGATGCTCCCATCATCTGTCCATCTGTTCTTTCAGCCTAACCTTGGTGTCATTCTTGATGTGGGGTCAGACATGCTTCTCTTAGACTGTTCACACTCTAGATGGGGGTGTGGGTGTGGGTGTGGGACATGCTTCTGTTCTTCATTCACACTCTAGACAGTCCATTGTGGCGATTCCCCTGTGGGAACCCAGCCTCCAGTGAGGCAGGATCTCCCAGGGAGTTGTTCTCACATCTTCTCAGCTTCTATAGGACAACAGCTACCAGGAAGTCCTTGACCTTGGAAGAATTAGGCAGTAATAGGAGGCTGCTGCCCAGAGCTGGGGGGTGGGAGGGTGGGGGTGGGGTGGGCTTAAAGTCCCGCCTCTGTCTTCCTACCCAACCATTGGCCACTGGCAAATTTATTCACCAATTAGAGCCAATTGAGGGCAGGGACCCTGAGCAGGCTGATGTGAGGGTTTCTGGATGATTTGGGGAGCTGAATTAATACAAATAGCATTAGAGCCAACCCACAACAATGGAACACCCAGGGACACCCTTTCTCTCTCTTAGTACATTCCTCACAAACAAAAACACTGGCCATCATGGAGGTTGGCAATTCTTGAGGTTTCAATGTGCAGCTTAGTAGCTGCTGGGTTAGGAAGGGAGGAGGAGGTAATTATTCTTGCCTACACTTGGTGCCAGGAGGAGAGGTCTGCTATGGTTCTGAAGAGACCTGCCTTGACTCCACCAAGGGTCTTTGTTTCAGCAAAGTGCCCCCTCTCCAAAGGCATTTATTGCAAAGTCCTTTGCTCAACAAAGTCCTAACATCAAAAAAAAAAAAAAAAAAAAAAAGTTGGCCTTTGATTCATCTGAACAATGAATGGTATAACAGGGCAGCAGCTTCCACAGTAAACACGATATTGCCACATAAACGGACTTTGCTGCAAGAGGGTTTAAGCTATATTGTTTTCACACATTGTAAAGTAAGTCTTTACTTTGCCGGTCTCTTAGTGGGCGCATAGATGCGAACACATGGAGATGCCCAGAAATACCAATATCCCCATATAAATCAACTCTGGTGTAGCTCCACTCTCACGGTTTCTAGAGATTCCTCCTGTCCCAGGGTACAATAAATTAAGAGAGACTGATTTTTGGATCGTCTCTAACACAGAATGACTCAAGGGAAACTAAGGTTACTAGAACAGGGTGGAGATGAATGTTTGAGGCTACATTCTCTCAGCTGGGAGAAGGTACCCCTAGCTGTGGATGACAACCCCCTCTCTTCAGGGGCCCTACCCCTGATTAGGAAGTTCGAGAAGAATCATTTTATCTTTTAAAAGTAAAACTTGAAGTTCCAAATAGTGTGTTTGCAACAGATGAGATGCTGAAGTTTTTAGTGGGGTCTTTGTTTCAGCAAAGTGCCCCTCTTCCAAGGGCGTTTTTTGTTTTTTGTTTTGTTGTTTTTGTTTTTCGCTAAGTCCTTTGCTCAACAAAGCCAGCTGTGCAACATCAAAAATTGGTAGGGCTTTGATTTATCTCCAGACAAGATTAGGGAAGGAGGCTTCCTACCTACCTGATGAATGGCAGTTGCTACATTGTGTCGCTCAGCGGTTAAAAGACTCAGGGTTCCATGTCAGCCCAAAAAGAACGTTGCCTTCCACACCTCACCCTTCACTCCTTTTGCCTCAGTCACTTCTTCTCTACCTTCCACCGACGGCAGAAGCTTGTGAACTGTCATCTGTCAATGGTGGAGAATTAAAAGCTCCCCGTTACCTTCTCACTATCTTACAAAAGTCAAGATGTATTTACAGATTTTAAAAGGATTCTCTCCTTTGGGAGGGGGAGATCTCGATCTCTCTCTCTCTCTCTCTCTCTCTCTCTCTCTCTCTCTCTCTCTCTCTCTCTCTCTTTTCCCCCTCCCCGAGTGTGCGTGCATGTGTGTGTGTGTGTGTGTGTGTGTGTGTGTGTGTGTGTGTTTATGTATATCCTTATCAAATACCCAAAACGGTTACCCAAAGAAGTTAAAAGGCACTGCCTAGGACAGAACTTCTAAGAGTTCCTAGTGCTCGTTCAATGATTAGCATAAAGGCTGAACCCAAGAGTCTTGTTTCCTCCAGGAGGGTACAATAGAAAAAACAGCCCAGGGTGATCCTGGGAAAGCCTGGTTGGCCGAAGAGACTAGTTCACGATGTCCAGTGGAACCCGAGGCTCAGTCCCTAGGTCTCCGAGCCACTTTCAGCAGCTCAAGATGCAGAGTGAGCACGCGTTGGGGGATGGGAGTGGGGGGGCTTGGATTCGCCATTCCCGAGCTGTCCCTTAAAGCCTCCAAACTGTGGAGAGCTTTTGGGACTGGCTGGCTTCCATCCCCGCACAATTCCGTGGTTTTTGCTGGTGGCTTCGAGGCACATGAATGCCTTTAGCCCATCCAGTCCTCGGCCCATGCCAAGTCAAGGAGCGGCTAAGACCGCGAGGCTTTGGGGAGCAGACGAGTGGGGGAGGGCGGCGCCGGCGCTGACCGGTGTTCGGGCGCTGCCAATCTCTCTGCTCACACCTCCTTCACCACAGGCGCGGGAGCCCAGGCTAATCCCCCGCCTCCCCATCCCCGACTGCGAGGGGTGCCCTGGGTGGGGAGTGGGGTAAATAATTGGCCAGAGGTCTGGCTTCCGAGTCTCCTCCACTTCCTAGCGGCTCGTGGGAACCCGGGGCTACGCAGTCCCAGTGGAACCTGAGACCAGGTAACAGGGGCCTCGTTTGGTCCCGGGTCCCAAAGCATCTCTGCGATAGCCATCTACGCGGGTTTGAGTGTAGGTTTCCTTCTAAAAGGTTAGTTTCAGCCTTTGCTCAAGGACCCAAGAGGGACAGGTGTCCTGGGCTCCCTCGCGGACCGATCTCAAAGGCCGCCATCCGGAGCAGAATGCTCTTCAACTTGCTGGGTTTCTAACGCCTGGCTTCGGAGCACCCACACTGAGTGAAGCAAAAGGAGAGGAAGGCGGGGATGGTGTGTGAGCAATCAATAGCTTAGCCCATTTTCCCCAGGAGCCACCACCATTCACCGTCTATGTAACGGGCACCAGCTGGTGGCAGCATCTTTTAGGTACCAGCTTCAGCATGGCAAAGGCAGGCTAGGGGTCCGGGAGCCCAGAGTGCACTGCGGGGCTCCAGCTCCCCTCCCACTCCCCACCCCGGCTGCGCCCAAGCCTCGGGATGCTCGTGGCTTTATGAGGTTCCCTTGCCGCCAAGTCTTCCATTAACACCTCCTTGGATTATTGAGAGGCTGGCAGGGCTGAGCGTGGCCTCAGAACGGGTGACGGGGCACTGGCCGGAGGCTGAGCCCTCTGCCACCCCCACCCCCGCCTTTTCCGATTTGAGAAAGCATAAACAGAAAATAAAAGACAGGTGGAGGAGGCTGAAGGTCAGAGGTGAGAGATTCAGGTCAATACTGGGAAGAGAAGGGAGGAGCGGAGGGAGAGAGGGAGGGAGGGAGGGAGGGAGGGAGGGAAGGAAGAAGGGAGGGAGGGAGGGGAGAGAGAGAGAGAGAGAGAGAGAGAGAGAGAGAGAGAGAGAGAGAGAGAGAGAGAGAGAGACGCTTAAGTTTATTCACTGGCTTATTTATTTGATTAACCGAGTGAGACGTGGGGATTGGCCCAAAACCCTGACCACCACCTCTGGCCACCTCCTCTCCAAGAACCAAATTCTTGAGAAGAACGCCTGACACCAAGACGAGAAACATCAAGGTAACATCCCGTTAGGTTGTGGTGGGGTGTGCTTTTCTTCCCCGGGGATGTGGAGGGTGGGGGAGAGGCGCTTCTAGTCCGGGGTGTCCCTGGAGCTCTGGAAGGAAGACTCAGTTAGGCTATAACCGCCTGGGTCCCCAAATCTTAACAGACAAGAGGTTGAGTCTGGCCCAGCCAGGGGGAGAAGGTTCTTGGTTCCCGGTAATGTCTAGCTGACACCAGGTTTTCTTTCTCTAACAGCACAACCGCATTTCACTGCGCGGTCCGCTACTCTTGCACAGAGAATGCTGAACGGCACCACTCTAGAGGCAGGTGAGTTTGGTGCAGTTTCCTCAGTATTTTCCTTGCCAACGTTTTCTTGGGCGTGTGTTCCAGGTAAGAGTGGAGAGAGAGAGAGAGAGAGAGAGAGAGAGAGAGAGAGAGAGAGAGAGAGAGAGAGAGAGAGAGAGAGAGAGAGATTGTGTGTGTGTGTGTGTGTGTGTGTCCCAGCATGCTTCCATGAGCATGTCTTTATTGAGTGGAAGGTCCGTATTTGTCTTAAAATTAAGCTATGCTTTGGAAGCTAGAAAAGATTTCGGCTTCCCGAAACTTGCCCCTTCCCCCTACCCCGCGTTTTGGCTCTTTTCTTCAATGCCATTGACTTTCCTTAGAGACCAGGGTCAGGACTCTAGGCAGAGATCAGGGTATCATTGGACCTGAAGAAAGAGCAGTCATGAGGGACTTGTGACCCTCGGTGGAGCTTCGGAAAGCAAGTTCCTTATAGGGCTTGAATGGCAACTTATTTTATTCCCATTTTGTTTTGTTGTTCAACACTAATCCATTGTCCTGCGTACAATTTCCTGTTTGTTTTGGGACTCTGAAGGCACAGTAAGTCACAGGAAAAAGAGCTTCAAATTTTCGGGTATTCTAGACTGGGTGGGAGCCTTGTTGGGGGTGGAGGTGGGGTCAGGATTCAAGAACGGGGATTTGAAGACAGCAAGCAGTTGTCATGGGCCTCTGAGGTCGCAGGTGTTCGTGCACTAACAGGGCATAGACTTGCTTGTCCCTAACCCGCATAGACATCTGTCCCAGAGAACAGCAGGCAACAGTGTGAGTGCAGCTGGACTGCGGCCTGGGTCTGCCTAGAGAGTAGCATCTTACAGGCTCCTGCGGCCATAACTCTGAAGGCTCACTTGCATGCCTAGAGGAAAACTTTGCTCTTAGGAAGGAATCGGAGGTGCTCTGTGATGCAGAAGCAGACTGGACCTGCCAGTATCATTCGGAAGAAGGTTTACTCATAGAAAGCTGTCCAGAGCTGGCCATCTGCTCACCTCTAACAGGGAGCAGCCCTATCTTCCAAGGCCAGTTGGCATCACCAATGAAAGCAGGGCTCCTAGCTTCATAACACCTCTGACTTTTCTTGGCTGTTTTGATACTCCCACTACTCCCACATGCCAGCACCTAGGCAAGATCTCCATAGCTTCACCTTTCCAACAGCACTATTCTTAGGATATGAAGAAAAGGAACCATAATGGCCAAACCTGCAAGCATTGGATCAGGGCTACCAAAACTCAGGTCAAAAAGACCTGGAGACTCTTAAAGTTAAGTAACAAGCACTTGCTGGGTTATTTTCCTCTCTAGAGTCTAAAGTCATACAGCCATTGGAGCAAACTAGGGCATCTCTACTTTTCCTCTTCTACCCTCCATTCCCCAAGGAGTCAACTAAGCCAGGGACCTTTGCCCAGGTGGGACTGCCTGAGCCTAAATAATAAGCCTTCATCCTCTCTTCCTATGCCCTTATGAAAATGCTGTAATCTGGTACACTAAATATAAAACCTTCTATTTCATTAGCATTCAGACTTCCACTTCACTGAGAGTCCTAACAATAACCCTATGGATAGTCACAGAACAGAAAAAGAGCACAGTAGCTCTTCCCTATCCTAGGGGGAGGAGGCCAGGATTCTGTCCCACTACCTCTAATAATATTTTGGGTTTGGAAAGAAGACTCCAGATCCTACTGCAAATGCAGGCCATGCAGTCCCCACTGTGTGTACCTGTCCCAAGGTGAAGTCTTAGTTTCTGGAATTGAAGTTCTAGTGCTCTAGTTTCCATGGAACATGAGCCACCCATTCAGTCTGGAATTGGGAGGAAGAGAAACACTTCCTGGGTGAAAGGAGTGTTTTTACTTGGCAAAGCTTCCCAGGATGCTTTCCCTATTTAAAGCACTGGAGAGCCCTTTAAAAGAAGAAAAGGAGGTAAGAGGGTTCTTTACCAGTCTCTTAGGGTTCCTAGTCAAAAAGGTAGCATACTCTGTGTGACACACCTACTTCTCGGGCCATCTCACACCTCTACTCCAGTAGGACTTCTTTTTGAGGAACTGTGAGAGAAGACTGGGCTGGACCTATGAGGAGCTATTTCCCTAGAACTAACTAGGACCTCCCAAAGTCCACTAGACCCCTGCCTCATTCCCACCTTTCCAAAGACTTCCTGCATCCTCATAGCAAGGAAAAAAGATCTTGGCTTTTGGCTTCTTTATGGGAGTGGCCAATGCCTGTTGGCCCTGGAGTTTTATAAGAAAGAACAGTCCTAGGTAGCTTTCAGCTAGGATCAGGATTTCAGGAAATACTCTACAATGCTTGCACTTACAGGCAATTTAAAGATATGTGTAGAGAAAACAGATTGGATGAATGAAAGAATGAATGAATGAATGCAGGCTTATAAGATGTCTGTGCTTGGCCTAAAGTTATAACTTTTTTCTGAGAGATGTTTTTCAGTTTTCCTTCATGCAGTCTTTTTTTTTTTTTTTTTTTTTTTTTTTTTTATGCTCTTGCTGGACAGAGCAACATCCAACATCCAAGGTCAATTCCAAACACTTCTATTTGAAAGTGGGGGAGTGTTTAGGTAGAGCGGACTACAGTCCAATATTTACTTTGTACTTCTAGCCTCCTTGGGTTAATTGACTACTTCTTTGGGTAGACCCCTCCTTTTTCTCCTCCTCCTTGGGCTCTGAGTCAGTTTAACTACTGACTTGTATGAAGGCAATCTGCCCCTTTGTGAGCAGACCTGCTGTCTCTGAAAGGGCCCCTGACCCAGCCCCTCCTTGGGGCCCTTCCTGTGTGCACGTGGGTTTAGAGAGCTCATTGATTTCCATCCAAAGGGGCTAATTACATTACTTACAGTAAATAGCGGTCCTGCTGTCAGGTAGGGCTGCCAAAATTGGGGGGGGGGGGCTCCAGCTTAGTTCACTTGATTGGCTTCATTTTTTGTGTGAAATTGTGTTTTATGAGCTGTATTCTGGCACCCAGAGGACCCTAAAAGCGTCCACTCTGCAAATAACATTATTTTGACCCGGAGGAGGGGAAAGGTGAGGAAATAGTGGAGACTTGAGTTTCACGAAGACGCGACCCCAGGAACCTCAGAAAGCAAAGCTTTGGGACAGGAAGTTAGGCTGCTGCACTATGGGTTGTTTTTTACCAGTCAATCCTTCTCCGTCTCTTCCTTTCTGTCCTTCCTTCCCTCCGTCCTTCCTAAGTCCCCTATCGTTCACGCGGTTCCTTTATTCTCCCCTTTCTTCCTTTCCTTCGCTAACCCTCTTTTCCAGTTTCTTCTTCTCAGCCTTTCTTTCAGATTGGGCTAAAGTTCCACTTGGAGCTGCCTGGGTGGAGGGAGGCGGCGGTGCTGCGGGGTGCTGCTTTGGCTTGGCTTTCTAGACAGAATCCCCGATGCTCCCCGCAAGGCCGCAGAGTGGTGGTGAAACGGAGTGGCGAGCAGGGAGAAAGGAGCGGGAGCAGTCTTTCTTCCCTTTCGGATTAAGTTCCTGTCGCTGTTCCTCGCATCACGATCCTAGGATTTTTTCCCCCCCAGTGAATCCACAATATCAGAGTCCTGTGGTATTGTGGACACTTTTTAATGGGTCCAGAGGGAGGGGAAGGGCCGAGCTAACAAGAACAGAGGGCAACAGAACAATACCATCTCTTGTGAGGAGCAGTCTGCCATCCTGCCTGTTAGTTCTCACTTCCCCGCCTCCACCCGGAGCCTCTTTCACACCCTCCGAAGTGTGCGGACCACTAGCGGCTATTGCCTGGTCGTCCTACCTCACGCGGGAATCCAGCTCACCCAAGACCGGTGAACGTTGACAAATTCCAAAGGGGACGTTAGAATCTCCAAGAGTTACCTTCAACTTAGAATTAGGTAAAAGAGTAACCCACTCCTCGGGCTAAGGTTCTGTTTAGCATACAGGTCTACAAAACCATGTCCTGGTCTGGCCTTTACACTCGAAATAATATATACATATATATGGATATATTTATTGGGAGATATATATATATATACATATATATATATCCCAAAGTATTACTCAGAAAAGTAGGCTCTCCACGCCCCCTTTTTACTTTGGTGGACATCTCGGAGCGTGGTGGCACTGCCTGCCCTCGGGAAGGTTAGGCGAGCAGACAACTGTCCGAAGAGTGTTTTTAATAAGTAAGTTAAGAAGAAATGGGGAGGAAGGGAGCACGCATTAAAAGTATCGTTTCTAAGGAGTGCTTCAAAGTCTGCGCGCGCGGGGAGTGGGGGGCGTTCTACATTTCTGGTGACAGCCTTGTAAAATGGGGATTTAAAAAGGTCTGTAGATGAGAAGGAACCTTAAGGTTTGGAGTGGATCTTGTGCGCCTCTGGCTGGGGTCAGATGAACTAGGATCAAATGAGGCTGGCCCTGTCTTTTGCTCCATCCAGGATGCGGACAATAAGGGCTCCTTTACGGCTTTAAAACATGACTGTTGGGAACTCTTGCTTGGAAGGATATGTGCTTGAGGGTGTGTGTGTGTGTGTGTGTGTGTGTGTGTGTGTGTGTGTGCAGGCGCGCGTGTGGGAAGGGGGTAAAGGCCCCCTCCTTCTGACTCCCCCCCCAAGTCCCCCACCCCTTTGTAATGTTTGTCCCTGCTTGCCCATCACCAGGGGGTTGAGAGGAGGTATGACAGGTCTTTGTTGTCTGAATAAAAATCCGTGGCAGCTCCAGGGAGAGGACTCCTCCTACTAAATTATCAAAAATGGGCTGGCTTTAGTCTCTTAACAAATTGGACACAGCTCTGGCTGGAGCAGTCCCCAACGCAACCTACAGGCACTGGGAACTTGCAGGCAGCCGGGGACCGCTGAATATAGCACTTCGTTTTCTTTCTTTGTGTTCAAAACTATTTTTTTTCTTCCTTAGATTTTGTTTTCCTCCCCCCACTTCAACCCCCCTCTGCAGTTGTTTCCCATTAGTAACTCGATCTCTCACTGCAGTAAGGTTCGCCTGCTTTCCCCTCCGTCCGCGTTTGTTTGTTTTCTGTACATCTTCTGGAAGACGCTGGACTCCCCACCTCCTCCTCCTCCTTCCCCGTTGTTCTTTTGCCCCAGTCTTTTCCCTCCCAAGTAGAGCTATTTCTACTCTGCCGTTTTTCTTCTTTTCTCTCCTGTCCCTGTCCCCACGCGTTTCTACGCCTCTCCACCGCGCAGCCCTGTGCGGTCGCCTTTGCTTCTTCACTCGAATGAACTGAGAGCCCCAGGCGTGTGTTTATGGAAATAGTGGGGTGCCGAGCCGAAAACAATTCGTGTCCTTTCCGCCCCCCAGCCATGCTCTTCCACGGAATCTCCGGAGGCCACATCCAAGGTATCATGGAGGAAATGGAGCGCAGATCCAAGACCGAGGCCCGTCTGGCCAAAGGCACTCAGCTCAACGGCCGCGACGCGGTAAGGACCAGCCCGGGCGCAGCGCTGGGAAAACTGCAAATCTCCGGCCCGCCCAGGTTGGGGATGGCGGGTCCTGGGGACGTTTGCCTAGGGATGCTCGCTAGGTTTTCCCCGCAGGCGTGCTTGCTAGGCAAGGTTCCCTTTCCGAATCGAGGTGTCTAGGATGTTGCAGTCCTGAGCTCTCCAGTCTTTGTATAGCAGCTGATCGCCGGCCGATAGGGCAGCCGGTCTTGGAAGGAGCGGGCGTGCTCCCCAACAGCCACAAACTCCAGTCTCCCGCGACTCGGCCGCCAGGCCGGATCCACCGCCCCCAGGGCAAGCCTTGGTGCAGGTAATAGGGGACCACTTGCCAGCACTGCGTGGGATTCCCAATCTCTGGGATAAAAAGCAGACCTTCAGAGTAGAACCCAACGCGCTGGTCCGTTTCCAGGTCTTCGGACTCCCGGAGCTCACCAGAGATTGTTAGGGGCTGTGCATGCCTCTTCAGCTTCCCGGGTCACAAAACTGAGTTTCTCTTCCTTATGGGGCGGGTGTATTGGATACGGGGAAATCGAATAAAACGCGAAGGAGCGGCTCCCTAGTCTAAAATCAAGAACATGAACTCTACAACCTCAAGAGATGCAGTCAACTATTGCTGTTTCTCTTCGTGAAAGAGCAGTTATGTCTTTGTGAAAGTACTAGTAACCCAAACATGTCCCCTTTCCACTTACCGACGGGAGAGGAAAAAAAAAAAAAAAAACCTACAGAAGTCCGCAGAGATGATTCCAGGCAGGGCAAGAATGCTGTGTAGACTCTGTATCACAGCGGGGACTGTAGCTCAAACTGACCGCTAGACAATCAGCGAGGTTTTGGGTTAAAATAGCCCACTGTCGCCATTTGTACAATTAATTCGATGAGAACACAATATCCGAGTAAACGGCGAAATGTGTCCTTTCCATGTCGCCAAAATGTAATAGGGGAAGACTATTAATGCTAGTCTGAGCAGTGGTGAGCTTCTTTTTACTTTTAACCGCTGTTTTATTTTAAAACATCCCGACTGGGATCCTCAGAGTGAGTTTTACCGCCTTAGCTAGCTTCATTTGTGACCTAGGTCTTAGTTCGGGAATCAAAATTTCAAGATAATTATCTGTGCTGTTTATGCTGGCCCGAGAAAAGAGCCAGTGTACAGAAAAGAATGGATGCGGGTCCTTCTTTCAGGACAGGATCTTCACTTTCTCACCAGGGATAGGGCGCCGGCCTTGAACGGAGAGTACAGCAAGATCTGCTAAGTAATGTCCGAACCACAACGTCTGCCAAATTATTCCGCCTATAAACATTAGAAAAAGTAGAATTATAGTACTGTTTGTGTAAAAAAAGATCCACATACTTCAGAATTGTAGTTCTCAACAACAGTTTCTGGGTTTTTTGTTTGTTTTTTGTTTTTTGTTTTTTTATATAGTGTGTATTGTTGGAAAGTCACACGTTTTAACCTTATTCTACTTCTGGACCGCCCATCAAAACATCCTGTAGACTCTTAGCAAGCTCAAGACATCGAGGTGTTTTTAGAGTCACCGGACTAGGGGGCTCGGGATGCTAGGAAAGGAAACTGGACGTTGAGAAGGGAGAAGTTGCAAATGTTTCCCTCACTTTTTGCTTTTGTGTGCTGTGGCCCTTGCAGCGATGCGCTCGGTTTAGCGCCGGGGATTTGTTCTGCCAAGACGTCCCGGGTTGTGCGGCAACGCCCGGAATCCCCTCTCAGTCTTGTTCTTATTTCACAGGGTATGCCCCCGCTCAGCCCCGAGAAGCCTGCTCTGTGCGCCGGCTGCGGGGGTAAGATCTCTGACAGGTACTATCTGCTGGCTGTAGACAAACAGTGGCACCTTAGGTGCCTGAAGTGCTGTGAATGTAAGCTGGCCCTGGAATCGGAGCTCACCTGCTTTGCCAAGGACGGTAGCATTTACTGCAAGGAGGATTACTACAGGTACCCCCCAAGCCCCCACCGCCTGCCCATTTACATACTCCTCTGACCCCGTAGAGCACTGCGGAATCCGGAGTTCCCTCGCTGCCCTCCTTCTTTGGCTCATTCAGGGTGCAGGGATTTTTGTTTGTTTGTTTGTTGTATTTGTTTTTGTTTCTCTGAAATGGGGAAATTGCCTTAAAACCGTGTATACCCCACTGGTGAGGATGGACGAGAAGGATCACAGGGTCTAGTGAGATTCATCAGGGTTCTCAGTTCTTCACAGCTCCCCTGGAAAAATCTGGGAGAAGAGTAAATGGACAGGTATCAGGTGACCAAGAGAAGGTTTTGCTGCTGCTGCTGTTGTTCTGTTTTGTTTTGTTGGCCCTTTTTAAAATGAACTGGTCAACTTCCCCCCTGTTGGCCCAGGCAGCAGCAACCAGGTGTATGACAATGGTCCTATAATGGCTATGAAAAAGTCACAGAGGCCACTGCTAGTGAAATGGCTAGTCAGAACCAGATTGAAGGAAACAAAACCAACCAACCAACAACCAACCAAACGGACAGCCAAATAAACAAAAAGAAAGCAAAACAAAAGAAACAAACAACCAAAAAAAAAAAAAAACCCGAACGTACAAACGAACAAAAAGAAACCAACCAATAAACAAAAAACAAGCAAACAAACAAAAAAGACAAAACAAAAATCCCAGGTTGGGAAATGTTTGTGCCTGTGGAAGTTATCTGGCTTCCCTCTAAGCAGAAGCAGGAGGGGTGCTAAAAGGATAGCTTTTTCTTTGCAGAATTACCGGGTTTTTTGCTTTTTTTTTTTCTGAGATGACAGGCACACGCAATACTATTTTGTCATCAGTAAGATCAGGGTTTTTCATTTGGCATTGCAATTTAATATTCTTTCAAGAGCGCTGTGAATTGGCCAGTTCAGAATTTCGTTTGTTTGCTTAAAAAAAAAAAAAAAGAAGCACAGTTCCTGGTTCTTCGGACTTTAGTGTACGGATTCACTAGGACCAGAGAAGGTCATTGAGCAAGGAAAGCTGATATTCAAAGAGGTCCTCAGCCAGAACTCCCTAGCTAGTCTCTTGCCCCTGTAGACTATGCCCTGGTGCTGCGAATGGGAGTTAGGGCCTCCTTGTACCAGCTGGCTCCCTGATTCTCCTGTTTGCTTCCAGAAGGTTCTCTGTGCAGAGATGTGCCCGCTGCCACCTTGGCATTTCCGCCTCGGAGATGGTCATGCGCGCCCGAGACTCAGTCTACCATCTGAGCTGCTTCACTTGCTCCACTTGCAACAAGACCTTGACCACGGGCGACCATTTCGGTATGAAGGACAGCCTGGTATACTGCCGCGCACACTTTGAGACCCTCTTGCAAGGGGAATATCCACCTCAGCTGAGCTACACGGAGCTGGCGGCCAAGAGCGGCGGCTTAGCTCTGCCTTACTTCAATGGCACTGGCACAGTGCAGAAGGGGCGGCCCCGGAAGCGGAAGAGCCCAGCTCTGGGAGTGGACATCGTGAATTACAACTCAGGTGGGCCTCTTAACTTTACCCACTCAGCTCAGATCTCACATTGCTGGAGGACGATTTGGCAGTGCAGGTTCTGCTCCAAGACCAGAACCTGTTCTCAACACAACCCCCTTTCAGTCTGAAGAAGAGAAAGACGTAAAGGAGATGGGAGGGGAGAGAGGATGGGTTATTGGTTTGTGAGCTTGTGGTGCTTTATAACCTTGAGGCCCAAGTGACTTCCCCCAAACAGGCAAAGCCAAATCCTTGTTGCCCATTAGTTAATGAGCCCATTAGTTTCTGGCTCTCAGTTGGAGCAAAACAGCCCCAGGGCAATTCCTTTGTTGGAGCCAAATTATAGATCCTGGAGGAGGTTTTCCTAAATAGTTAATGGGGGAAAAGAAAAGACTTCAGAGCCCAGCTCCACTCTGTCTAGAGGGGGCAGAGGCTGTGGTCACCAGCCCGAAGTTAATCAGCAACATAGTTGGCAAGGGTATTGAAAAATTGAATCTCTGATCTTGGCAATGAGCAACTGTAGGGTGGGACTCACTTTGCACAGCTGTGCCTCTGAAGGCTCAGTTATTCATCTAACCTCCTCACTCCAGGCCTGATAGATCATCAGGTCATCTAGACCTCCGACAGCCAGAGGAACCTCTAGGTCAAGCCCACCGGGGTGACTTAATGTTCTCTCAGGCTGCTTGTGTGACATTTGCCAGTCTTCTCCCAATTCAAAGCAGAGTAAAGGCAGCAGTCCCTAAAGACGCCCTTGGTTTGGAAGATACACCTATCTTTTATCAATTTGCCTCACAAAAAAGTGAGGCTACTTATTGTTGATAGCCTGTCCCCACCTCAAGTCTTCGAGGTCAGGATGTTGGCAGACCTTGAAGACCTGAGCTTCTTATTCAGAGTAAGTGCAGAGGGAAAGGAAACCCAGGTTGGTTTGGGGAAACCCAAGGAACTTGACTGCTCTGATTTCCCATGCCCTGGCCCAAACCTATTTGGGAACTTAGCACACAGGGGACTTGGGCTACTAAAAGTGACATACTAGCTGTGAGTATCTGTTACTTATCATCTTCCAGTTTTCAATGTCTGGTTTGGGGTGTGACTTGTAGTTTGAAGATAGTGGGACAATATCCTAGTTAAGCGATCTGCCTGAGGTCACAGACACTGTGAACATCTGAACTGAGAGCCCCCACTCTGGCTTCCTCTTTCTCAGGTGGTCCTGAGCAGGGGCGTTCATTAAGCTAGGTTGTGTCCTGGGATTCTCTTCCCAACTTAAAGGAATTCATTTTGGGATGGCACAGAGAGATGGCACCTCAGAGAAAAGGAACACGTAGCTCAAGGAGGCTGCATCTCTCTCTAGTGAGTTCACATCTGGGCAGTGGCTGGACCAAGGGAAAGGGGCCAACTTAGAGGTTAAGCATGGGGCAGCAAGCTAAGCCCAGGGGTTGGCCAAGGGTGTTAGTGGCTGTGCCTGGCTACACCCTGGTCTGGGGACCCCTGCTAAGCTGGGGTAGAGCTTTGCCTAGGGTCCAATTGCCCAGGACACATCCCATATTCTCTGATGCATGGTACCCAAGGGAAGACAACCGGGACACTAATTGTTCTTTATTAATAGAAGATGACATTGAAAGTTCACTTACCAGCCACTTACTAAGACCTGACCATGCTATTGGGAGAGGAGAGGAGAGGAGAGGAGAGGAGAGGGGAGGGGAGGGGAGGGGAGGGGAAGGGAGGGGAGGGGAGAGGAGAAAGGGGTAGAAAGTCGGAGGGGAAGGGGAGGGAGGGAAACAGGGTTTTAAACAACTAGTAAGGAGAAAGGGCCCTACAGAGGGGTGGGGATTTCTGGTGAAACTGGGAGTGAGCTGGGCTGTTTGCTTGTTTCATTTAATCTAATTAGCTAAATTTGGTTTTCCCTTGGATCTACATTATGTTAGACAGACCCAAGAAGCTTTCAAAATAATAGACTTTAGCTTCACTTGGTTTTTACTTTTCTGAAGATAAATAAAACAGGCAAAACAAAATTTTGGTGTGGATTCTTAGTTTGCTCCTTAGGGCTGCTCAGTCTTTGAGTAAGTTGTCCTATTCCAGGAGCCAAAAAGTAGCCCAGGCTGTTTAACCCACTACAGCTTCTCAACATGCGCTCCCTTACCTGGATACTCCCAGAGGCATGAGCAAATAGCACACGTTTCTTTAAGATTAGGTGGAGAGAGTCTGGAGGAACTGGTTTAAAGTACTCTAACCCCAATCACCTCCATTTACAAAAAGTTCGTGTGTGACTCCAATGGTACCTCGTCACACAGTCGATGGAGGTGGAGCAGGGGTGTGTGGATGAGCAAATTGAAGACATGTGAAAGTATAGAACACACAAGTCCCCTACATGTAAAGCCCATGAGTTTGGGCACGCTCTGGGTTTTCTATTTCCACTTCAGTGTAAAGCTCCATAAAGAACAGCACTAACAGGACCCAAATAGGTTCATACAATGAATTTTAAAAACATACACACAACACGATCAAGATCCAAGAACTGTCAGCCTGTGAGACTTGTTAGTGCTTGGCACAGGGCAGCTACCTTTCGATGAGAATGTCCCTAGCTCAGTTTCCACCTCTTTGAACATAGTAATCAAATTACTCAGGCTGATATTTTTGAAAGAGGCATAGATAATTTATCTGGAATGCCGTATTGAAGTAAAACCCTCCAGAGGTGAAAGGATTAGCCTAGGATAGACATGTCCTCATGGGTAGCTGACCATTAACGAAGAAACTGGATTTTTGCTACCTCTCACAACCTCCCTCCTGAGGTTCTTTCCTCTAAATGTGCAAAATTCCTCTTGTTAAATTAGCCTGGCACTGACCCCTAGTGGTCTCCCAGGAATTAGTTGATTCTCAGAAGGTTCCGAACCTTTCCAAACAGAAACTCCTTTTGGATAGGTGACCATCTCCCCAGCAACCCAATGTAAACCATTTAAACCCTCTCATTAACTTTAGTGACAACAGATGTGCAGCTGCAGGTGGAAATCTGAAGCGATTTAAAGAGAATTATTTGCTCTTATAATTCAGGAGGGGGGAATATCCCTAAAGTTTACCCACAGGGGAAATGATCACTTGCTGATTTACATAAAGCTTTTGCCATTAAACACAAGCAACTTGGATATGCTGACTTAAACTGTGGCAAAAATAGATTTCTCTATCATGATGGATACTGTAGGAGCAAACAAAGCCACATGGATATCATATATTGTAAGGAAAACCTGACACCCGCACAGTTCTTACACACGGAGTTGGTTTGTAGCAGCAAACACAATAACGTTTTTTCTAATGCACTCAACCGCTATATCGAGTTTGCAATGGGCAAATCTGAACGGACTGTACATGGAGGAGCAATTTCCTCAAATCTTATTTTATTTTTTTCCCTTAGATTCATTTCAATGGTGAATAGCTAGATAGCTAAGTTGGGGATAATATTCATTTTTAGGAAATGTTATCCTGGGAGAGGGGGACTAAGTAAGTGCATTATGTAAACATCAAGTTAATGTCTCTGTCGCCATTGATGTGTTGCTCAGGGAAAGTTGCTCACGTAGGCTAGGGTGGATATCTCATTTGAAGAGGCCTCTGATGAATGGAATGCGCCTCTTTGACCATTTGCTGAGGGTATATTTGTAATCTGGCTGTGAAATATGGCTCAGTTTACTGGAGATAACCTACTTTTATAGCCACAAGACCCTGCTCCATCCATCTGAGGATCAGAAAGTGCTATTCCGCAGACTATTTGAAGTTGACATATCCCCCCTGGGATGAAATAGGGTAACATGTAAAATATGTCCTCTCTGCTAGCTGTGGGAATGTGTTTCCACTCTGGCTGGCTTAAGAAGTTAAGCTCAAAGTTCAGCAGTATACATCTGACATGGACACTGTCTCCACCTGATCTGACTTTGGATTAGCAAGAGCTTGTAATTTCTTAGGGAGCAAACAGCTCATGCTTGTTGAGTTCAGTCATAGCCTTGCTTTTGACCTAGGGAACCCAAAGGAGAATTTGATAAAATCCTTTCCCTCAGAGGACTCAGGACTGCTCTCCCATATCCCCTCCCCCTTTGTGTCTTACGGCACACAGAAGGTCATAATTCATTTTATTTTATTTGGGACAATTTCTCACTTAAACAAGTTTTTTTTCAAAGTAGATTTCCTGGTTGATTACCACAATATATATATATACATATATATATATATATATATACATATATATGTGTATATATGTATGCTGCTTTCTGAGCACACATGTGTATACAGACATACTGATTGGCTAGAAAAATTCTGAAAGAAATTCTAACCACAGCCTGGAAGGCAGACAACATTGCAAAAAGCAGGAGAAGGGTAATATTAAGAGATGCCTCCCTCTTTTCAAAATTTAAGCTTTTCCTTCATAACGGCATGGTCAGGTTGATTTTAAGTAATTTATCGGAGCACAGGATGCTCAGATCTGACAACAGAGCAGATAAATATATGAAATAAGGTTTTAAAGAACCAAAGTTGTGATTTTTGCAGAGGTAAGTCAGTATTATTAAATGTTTTTCACCTTGGCTTTAAATAGGAGGAGTGTTTACATCTTGAGGATGAAGACTTTCCCCTTGGTTTAAAGTTTGACTTATTCTGCCCCTGGTGCCAAGGAGGATTTCCAGGAGCAGAGAAGGTGCTGCCCTCTCACTGTCAGACCAGTGAGTGGCACAGCTCAAGGCTGACTTAGACGCATCCAGAGCACAGGGGACCAGGCTGGATGGAAACCATCAGTGTTGCTTCAGCAATGAGCTATGGGGAATGCCTCAGGCATGAGGGAAGAGAAGGCTGGGCTCATTTTCCTTCAGAAATATTTATTAGAAGAACTCCAAGGGAAAAGTGTTTTCTTCCTGGCATAGCCCAAGCTAACTAGTTATAGCTAGAATTCTTCAAATACAATGCTCTTCTGATTCTCTAAGACATTCACAACAAAAGGTCATTTTCTCAAGTCTCTTCCTTTTTCCAACCATGTTGAGAAAGCTATTAGGATAAGAAAATGGTTTAGGTCATTCCTTAGGGGTGTGTGTGTGTGTGTGAGTGTGTGTGTGAGTGTGTGTGTGTATGCGTGCGTGTGTATGTGTGCGTGTATGTGTGTGTGTGAGTGTGTGTGTATGTGTGCGTGTATGTGTGTGAGCGTGTATGTGTGTGAGCATGTATGTGTGTGTGTGAGTGTGTGTGTATGTGTGCGTGTATGTGTGTGTGAGTGTGTGTGTGTGAGTGTGTGTGTGTGTGTGTGAGATGTGTGGTGTGCTGGTTGATAATTTGGAACCTGATTTGCCATATTCATCATGATAAAGAACAGTGCCTTCACACAGAACATGGGAATCAAGAAACCGGCAAACACGTGGTTTCAAAAGACCCTGTGAATGTGCACACCTGGGTGAAAATCCACATAAACTATCAGAAAAAGGTTTCTCCTCCTCCTCTTCCTCTTCCTCCTCTTCCTCCTCCTCTTCCTCCTCCTCCTCCTCTCCCTCTTCTGATGTTGTCTTTCTTCTTACTTCCCACCTCTCCCCCAATGTTTACTACTGAACATCAAGCAGAGGAAAGGATTTAACTTATGTTTTCCAGTATGTAAACCAGCTGTGTCCAAATAGCCTAGGTTAGCTGACCATAGCCATTGTCTTCTTGTCCAGATATCATTCACCACTGGGTTGACAGCCTTTTGCTTTATGAAGACAGCATTGTCATGTACCCTGCCTGTCACGTCCCCTAAGCCAGTGTAGAAGTTTCCACTGAGCTGTTACTTGTTCCCTGTTGCTGCAACAGGTTGTAATGAGAACGAGGCAGACCATTTGGACCGGGACCAGCAGCCTTACCCACCTTCCCAGAAGACCAAACGGATGCGAACTTCTTTCAAACACCACCAGCTTCGGACCATGAAATCCTACTTTGCCATCAACCATAACCCAGATGCCAAGGACCTCAAACAGCTTGCTCAAAAAACAGGCCTGACCAAAAGAGTTTTGCAGGTAAGACACATCCATCATTGGCTTTGTTTCTATCTCCTCCCTTTCCCCCGGACAGCGACTAGTTCTCTTCCCTAATCACTTGGATATTTCCTATTCTGCTTCCTAGTCATCTCCTTCCTTAGCGATCTTCCTACAGGGACTTCCTGGAGGGAACTCAGGGAGGCATCCAGGATTCACATTCTCCCTACAGACAGAGAGGTGGGCTCCAAAGCCTCATCGTTTTATACATGGCGTTGACTTTATCTAAACAAGTTTTGCCTGTAGAGATATTCACTCAGGCGGGGTTTAATGTGCTAGTTTCTAAGGAGCTACGGTCCCATATCCACAAACTCCCGGCAGCCTACTCATATGTTATGCCTTTCCACATTCAGGCGGCCCACCCCTCGCACTTGAGAGGTCAAAAATAAGGTTAGTACCTCAGCGAGCAGTTGGACTGGGAATTTTTCCATTTTACCAAGTCGTAGTTAAAACGCCGGAGTTCTTCCTGGTGTTGAATTGCTTCCCCAGACTTTTGGGAAGAATTATAAAGTTATACAGGGTTGCCATGAGTGACCTGCCATCTCCCTCTCCTCAGTGACCAATAGCATACATTTTCTGCTCTCCAAAATCTCTCTGGAAGTTTGGGGGTCTGTGACTGGGAAGAATTTTATGGTTTTACAGCATTTGTCAGGTGACAGACTAGCCAACAGCTAAACTTTTTGGTGTTCCTTTCAAGTGAGTAGTCCTACTTTGAGACACTTTTAGTGACCATGATTTTCCCTATTCTTTTGAGGGATGGTGTATTTCCCCCTAGACTCCATGTTTTTGTTTCGGTGGTATCTCTGTTCCAGCATCAGTTATCCCAAGTGGCACATTTAATTCAGGAATATGTAAATTAAGAGCGTATAAATTTATTCTACTACTGGAATTAGTTTATTTTGAAAGAAATAAAAAAAAAGTCCACTTTCTTTCCAAGAAAAAGAAAATGATATCTAAAAGGAGAAATAGAGGAAAAAAAAGAAAAGGAGGAAAAAAGGAAGAGAGAAAAGAACTTAAAAAAAATCGATAAAGAAATCAATTGGGATTGGTTTGCAGGTTTGGTTCCAAAACGCACGAGCCAAATTCAGAAGGAACCTTTTGCGGCAGGAGAATGGGGGTGTTGATAAAGCTGACGGCACGTCGCTTCCGGCCCCGCCCTCAGCAGACAGCGGCGCTCTCACTCCACCCGGCACTGCGACCACTTTAACAGACCTGACCAATCCCACTGTCACTGTAGTGACAACTGTGACCTCTAACATGGACAGCCACGAATCCGGAAGCCCCTCACAAACTACCTTAACGAACCTTTTCTAACATTGGTTTTTTTTTTTTTGTTTTTGCTTTTGTTTTTGTTTTTTTTGTTTTTTGTTTTTTTTGGGGGGGGTTTTTTTGGGTTTTGTTTTTTTTAAAGGATTCTTCCTCTTTTTATTATTATTGTAATATTATTATTTTATTATTTACAAGACTTTTTTTTCCTTCTTCTAACCCACAAGATATTTGGGGAATAAAATAGCAGCTTGGCGTGTAGCATCTACACCCCTTGGCTATGAGCTTATAGTATTGTCGCTTTTAAGTGAACAAATTTGGTCTCCAGGATGTATTTGACCTTTTTTCTTTAATCAGTTTTTTTTTTTTTCAGTTGGTAAGGGAAGATTTTGAATCAGTCTAATAAGTGCCTCTTAAAATTTTATGTTACTTATTTCCAGAATCTCGAAGGGAAAAAAAAAGAATGCTATTAGGATGGGCAAATTATATTCCTGTTCTTGTGATCAGGTTATTAAGCAACCATATACTTAATTGTTTTTTTAAAACCTTACAATTAAAAGTTTTTATATTAAAAATTTTTTAAAAAAAAACCAAATATATTATTACTGTTTTTTTTACCTTGAACTACTAATTCGAGTGAAGAATATAATTAAACAAAAACATTAATATCAATTTTAAATGATGATTAGCTGGGTGGGCAGTCTAACTCAGGAATGTGACTTCCTGCTGTTAGAGTTGTACAGCCCCCCTCCCAACTCTTTATTGCTTTTCAAAAACAAAAATCTTAAAGTCCCTGAAAAGTTACACTTTAAAATTTGAAATTTTATACTTTTGACCTCCCAAAACACACACACACACACACACACACACACACACACACACACACACACACACAAAGAAAAGAAAACTCATCCAGTCTCTGAAACTATTCTTTCTACCTTTCTGTTTTTTTCCCTTGAGAAATGGAAATAAGCAAAATATAATTTTTTAAGAAGTAAAATTATTGGCATAATTTATTAATAATTAATTAATTGGCTTCAGCTGTACCATGACATTGTATCTGGCATTCTAAATAATGTCTTTTCCTTGTTTCTTCCTTTCTTTTTTAAACTGACTTAGTAAACTAACACCAACAATGAGAATTATTTGGTTTTTCTTTATTTTATTTTGGCATAGGTTGACGCATGTCTAAAATCCTTTTAACATTACAGATGTGAAGTTGTGACTCTTAAAGTAGACAAACTCAGAAGCCTTGTGGATGCCAAGCTGAATATATTTCCTAGTTTACAGTAGCATTCTTTTCCTTTTAATTTAAGGTGAAATCTTAACGGTCTGGGCAGTGGTGAATGTTCATCTCTCTGCTTCTGTTGTAGTTTAAAAACAACAACAACAACAACAACAAAAAAAAAAAAAAACAAACCAACTAGATTGTGGATTTCCTAAAACAATAAAAGAAGAAGTCAAGATCTATGTCTTGCTTTAGTGGATTGTTAAGACTAACTTTGCACATGCCGTCCACTTTTTTGCACCCCTTAAATCTCCTCTGGTGGTCGAAGTGGCTATTTAATAGATTTTTAAAGGTGCCCTTCTGGTTGTATAAGTGTGTGGTTACCTATCGACAGTTCACTGCCCACATTGAAGTGCATTATTGTAACTCTTGCTCAGGGTCTTTAGAAAATTAGCACAGAAAGTAGCTTATTTTTAAAAAAAAAAAGATGATGGAAGAGAAGTTAACACTGTAACAGAAGAAAAGTGTGATCGCCATTATATATTTAGCAAGTGTGGTCATCTTCTATGGAGCTTAAATCTTGACCTTTCATATTTCTCTTACATTTTGGGCATTTACCACTAACCAGACCAAACAATCTTGGTAAGGCTGAGATCTTATATAACACACTTTTACAGGTAAAATATCGACACATAAATTTTGTTCTTTGGCAGAACAATATATATATATATATGGTACTACAGGTCTGCTTTATTAAGTAGACAGACTTTAACTCAGTTCTCCTATGTGCCTTATGATATAACTTGGAAGTAAGTTTGTGAGAAATCAGGATCTATGTGTGTTGTTTGTTAAATTAACTGTTAACCCTTTCGGCACCTCACTAGTTTTGTACTGTTTTACCTCTTATTTCCGAAACTCTTTTTATGGTGTATCCTGTTAGAGGGGACAAACATGTCATAGAAAGCAGTTGTGCACTCTTTCAAAAATAGTTGATAAATTCAATAACCTTATATATTGAGCTTCGTGTTTATAGTACAGTAAGTGGTCTAGCAAAATTGTCCATGTTCCTTTGTTTATTGATAAATGCATTGTATAGAAACTATTTCCCCTAAATATTTATGGACCAAACAATTGTGATATATCCTATTAAATTTGTGTGAATAAACCATCTTGAATCTAAGGAGTTTTATTTCCCATCAGTTTTATTTAAGTTTCACTTGGATTAGTTTGTTTTCAATATCTATGTGTAAAAGCTAAGAAATAGCAGCTCCATTAAAAAAAAATTTAAACGGACAGATAGTTCTTAGGTTTCCAAACTTCTGATTCATATCAAATGCACACACCATTGTATATAAAAATCTGACTCAATCTTGAAATACTCTTAAATATTCGTGTTTATAATAAAAGTAATGCCCCACTGATTTGACTCAGTTCAATTTCTAGAATGAAAATAAATGAGCAGATCTGTAGTTGCATGAAAAGAAAACTTAAATATGATTAAGATTTAATATCAGGTCTATTGAGCACAAGTGGATGTTTGTAAATCTAAATAGAAATTGCAGACCCCTAAAAGCCAAGTTGCTCTGTAGTTAATAAATTGTCACTATGATTTTTTTTCAGGGAGAACAAATCTTGGGGCATTACAGCCAAACATCCCGACGTTTGAAAATTCCCTAAAGTATTAAAGGAAGGGGAAAGATTTGATCGGAAATCCACTGCAGTGAAGACAAAGACACTATTAGGTTATGATAATCATACATTAAAAAGTTTATTGAACCAAAAGAGAGAGAGAGAGAGAGAGAGAGAGAGAGAGAGAGAGAGAGAGAGAAAGAGAGAGTGAGACTTAAGTGTCATTTATTGAATGTTACCAAAACCTGTTCTTTATGATGTCTGACACCAACGAAGGCTTAGCCTCATGTGGTTTAACAAAAGAGCGAGAGAAACCATGTCTAAAACCAGAGCAAGCCGGCATTAATATGCCCTCCCCACATTTGGAAAAAATCATTACCGAAACAATACCACACATTTGTCAAGCACAATAACTGTAAAATAAAGTCCAAGAAAAGAAATCCATTTCATCTGCTTGCTAATGTGTATCAGTCCTACCTGTTAACGG
The DNA here is from genome assembly GCF_021556685.1 of Rattus norvegicus. Taxonomy (NCBI): domain Eukaryota; kingdom Metazoa; phylum Chordata; class Mammalia; order Rodentia; family Muridae; genus Rattus; species Rattus norvegicus. Next base: position 52,962,003 of record NC_141546.1, on the reverse strand, counting down.
CATTTTTCCAATTGTAAATTCAGAGAATAACTTTTACCCTTTAATGAGAGGCTAGGGATGAAGCCAGTAATTTTCGTATTATTGTCTATACTTCCTTTCTAAACAGAAGGCTCTGCATGCACATTTGCATCTGTTACCTCTAGTGTACACCTCTGTAATGATGACTCTGCTGTTTCCTGTATGATAAATAGCTTTCATTAATAAACATTTTATTTGATGCAAACATAGTTAACTTTATGTTAAGCACATACCGCTGAAATTAATTTTGAGCACTGTCTTAAAGGGGCAGGACAGTAGTATACTTTTAATTTGTTATGCCCGGGGCGGGGGGAGATCCAGACTAGAGAATGAGGTGAAATTATTTTTTTTTAACTTTTGATGGATTATTTTCACTTACTATATTTAGTTGACACATGGACAAAAATGAAATAGTAAGCCCAACATTACAACAAAAATAAACATCAGAATAAATTACTATGTAAAATTTCAGCAACCATTTTTAGAGGCTAGGGTAAGCATTTATAGATTCTCTGGGAGTTTACATGTTTGCTATGCAATGAGCAGATTTATTGAAGCATACAAGTATATTCTGAGCTCTGACGTTTTGTTCTTTGTGTAGTTCAGGGTGCACAAGGCATCAGAAACAAGGGACCAATGGGAAAGAAGAGCATCTATTTAGGGACGAGGCTTTTTTTTTCCCCCCACTGTTAAAGGGACTACTTGAAGGAAGAATTTTTGTAAAGCTACTCTTAGCTGTATATCCAAAGCAAATGTTAAGCAAGTTAGCATGTAGAACGCTTTCCAGAAAAAAATTTCCTTATGAAATTTTTATTACATACAAATAAACCGTATGCGAAGGATGTAAGTTTTACGAATGACAGACATTAAAAAATAATCTCACTTGTATTCATTGTCAGAATTTTGAATGTTTTCTCAAACACTTTCACTTCCTGAATGCTAAACAAGAGGGGGGAAAAGTTTCAAGGACAGGTGCCAGCTTACTAGCAATGCTCCCAGAATGCACCATGACAAGCGGACTACTTTGAGTGATCATGGACCACGTTGGTTTTTGTCAGTCCCTTGGATGCTCGTGCGTCTTCAGACTCTCTTGCGTGGCGCTAGCAACCTGAATGGATTTTTCCAACACGTTTGCAGCCAGAGTGTTGAAATCTTGGTCCTGGAAGCTTTGCCTTCTTTTCCTGATCTGTCACCTAGAGGGTGGTTTCATTTTGAAATATTTTGGAAGTTCGCCTGGTTTTGCAGACTTTTAACTATTTGTCTGGTATGTGAAGTGTGGGGAGAGACCAAAGAAAGAGAAAGAACGTAGCTGACATTAGACATCTGAAAAAAATAATACAAATTTGAAACAGGCACATTAAAAAAAAAAAGAAGGAGAGAAAAAGAACACTAATTACGTGCGAGGGAAGAGGAAAAAGCACGTGAAGCAGACTTGGAAGGTCCAGCACACTTTCCTATGATGGACGACAGTCTTCAGTCTGGGCAACTGCAAATTTAGTGTTTGGCATGGAAGCCTGAGGACATTTTAGATGGGTGCACAGGGCACCAGATTTTATAGCTTCTACCTCCCCAGTGCCTAGGCAAGTCTAACTTCTGGCAAATTGATCCTGGCACACAGACTTTTACCGACAGTATCTGTGAACTTCGGCTGAGTACCACTGTAATATTGACTCATGTAGTAGGTAGGCTTTTGATACTTCAAATAGGGCAAAACTTCATAACAGAGAAACCAAAGCACACAAGTCTTAAAGCCTTGGTGATTTCCATGACCTAAAACGTCAATAGCTTTACTTAGCCAAGTCCCAGTGGAATTTGCTGTACAGTTTCCAGAGTGAAAGCCTCTTTTATCAGCCATGTATAAGATGGTGTCATTTCCTACTGCAGTATGCCTGCAAGAAATACCGTGATGTGAGGCGTTGGAAGTAGGAAGTGCTGGGACAAAAATATGGCGTTCTATCATTTTAGGCTTTTAAGGAAACACGAAAGATAATGCTGTTGTTATACAAGTATAAAGTTTTGGATAGAGTTTTCTTATTTCATTTTCAACTGTGTATCTAACACAGTAGCTTCACTTGTACGAAGATTATGACCTGTCAAGGAGATCCAAGATCTTTTATGGTCACTAGACATCGGGGGACAGTAAGAACAACGGGGCTTAGTCTAGACTAAAGAAATGATATTGCATTTTCTTTGAAACTGTGCATATAGAGAAGGTCTGTATTGGCCTGTGGGTAAATCTATTTTCTATTTTTAATGGGAAGTCAATTCTGAAGATTGCAAGAAAAATAACACCCAAAACAACAGAACTCTGATGTACAATTCGTCGCTTTACAGGCAATGTCAAACACATTGGAACGGAATCTCTTTGTTTTGCTCTTGATTTTTAGGTGTTTTTAAAGTCATGCCTATTTTGTCTTTGTAATATTTTTCAGATCAATATGATTTCCTTCATCTTGAAAATAAAATCTCAAGTTAAAATATTCTTTTCAATGCCTTCTGGGAACATTCCCATTTTATTTTACTGAATTTCATAGCAAAAAAAGAAAAAGTTCAGAACTGTGCAAGATGCTCAAGGAAGTCCCTGAATGGGATGTAAGCAGCAAGGTAATTGCCAGGGTCCATTTCCTTATTAACTGTGTTGCAAAATAGATGTTTCAATCAGACAGCATCCCCTGCTCACTACATTTCTCCGTGAACAGTAATAAAGAAGTTAACCATCCTAAAACATGTATCCATTGGCAAGTTTCTCTTCTCTTGCACTGTTGATTTCTGCTTCTCCATATTACATTTATCTTGTGCTGAAATGTCAAGAAAGAGACAAGGATAAAGACCCAGGCATCGACCCTGGGTAGAAGGTTCCGGTGTCTGTCTCTGCGTCCCCTCAGCTCACTTGTTAGAACCGTCTGGAATGTTTCCTTCTTTTGGACTTTTCTGTTTACATCATGCATGATCTCAGAAATTCCTCTGAAGAGTACCTGGATACCTTTTATGGTTATTTGAAATAAAATTTCCTACACATAAGATGCTCTGGTCTCTGTCATTTCATATCATGCACGAATGTATCTTTTTTATACTGCCATGTAGAATGAGAAAACATTAACATTTGAGGACATTTAAGTTGTGATTTATGACAAATAGACAAAAATAAAGAAATTCAAAGGTGAGATTCATTTACTTTATCATTTTTATTTTCTCCTTTTCTTTCTCCAAAGTAAGAAAACCCACGAGGAACTTTCAGCTTTGACCTTGGCATTCAGTGTTTTGACTTGAAGTCTATCACTTCCAGTTAGATTTGTTACTCAATAAACTTGAATTCTGTAAAATGAATGCCCTTTATGAAGTGTGTGTGTGTGTGTGTGTGTGTGTGTGTGTGTGTGTGTGTGTGTTTTGATAAGCACCCAGGTATTTCGGAATTTCAAGCAGTTGTTTGGATTCGGCAACCAAGAATTGTTTCTTAAAAGGAAAGCGGTGGGAAATTATTTAAAATGCAATATTCATAGCATTTTCCCTGAGTGAACTAGAGACTGTAGACAGTGTTTAAAGAGCTGCAGAAATGTTATGAAGTAAATAATTAAATGATGGCATTCCTTTATACATCCCAAATTATATATATGTCCCTTTTATATATCCCAAAAGATGGGATAGCTTATTCTATAAAACATGACTATAAAATTGCCTTGTCTTTTGTATGCTCATTTGGAAACTGCAATGACAAAGAAATGTGGTTATATTTCCAATGGTTCTGATTAGTTATATTCGTTTTTTTCTCTTAAATTTAACAGTATTAGCCTGTTGTGTGCTTATAGACGTGTTGAATATTTTCTTTCTAACATTTCTTAAAACCAGTTATTAATTAAATGCCAAACAAACAGCTAAGTAATGGCAATTCTCTGACTCAGGTACCCTGACAAGCCCTCTTCTCAGTAAGTAGTTTGTGGCTGTGTTCCCTGACACACTTGGTCACAGTCATTTTCTGGGGCCTGTATAGGTTACTTCCTTCCTTGAGCTTGGCCATAACATTTCTTTTTATTGGGATTGCTGTCTTGAACTAGTTTATATTCAAGTGACCAATTATGCCCTATATTCAATTTGACCAATGTAAGGGCATTTCAATGTAAGAGACAAAAGGAATTATTTTTGGGAGAAATTGTTTTAATTGACTTTATATATTATGGAGGAGAGCAGAGATAAAAGTTCTATCACATTGCCAAGAGAATATTTTTATTTAAATTTAGCATTATCAACATGTTAATGTGTTTAGACTCCAGTAAGTTCATTATTAAATGTTGAAACACAAATTTATTGACAACTTGTGTGCATGTGTATATATAAAACACGATTACATTATATATATACATATATATATATATTGATCGAGAGAGAGAGAGAGAGAGAGAGAGAGAGAGAGACCCATAAATATTCACTAAGGCATTTGCAAGAGAGCTAGACCCTGAGGCCAACAAAGAGGCAGTCAAACATATGCAACTCTAATAGTATGAATCCCTACCACACAATGGATTATTAACCACTTGATAGGAACAATGGTAGGTTTTTTTCTCTTACTATTTTACACTGGAATACATTACCAACAAAACTTTTTCTATGGCCCTTATTTAAAAAAAAAATGAAAACATTTGTATTGATTCTCCGTGAGTTTCACATCATGCACCCCAATTTCGCTTATCCCCCTGTCCCTTCATATCTTCCCTCCACCATTAAGGCCTCTCCCCACAAAGTAAAATAAAATAAGATAGAATAAAAACAATCTTACGGAAGCTGTAGTGTGTCACAGTGTGTCCCACAGTAACGGGACACCCTTTTGTTCACCCAATTTACTTGCAAGTGCTCATTGCATGAGGCATCGATCTGTTTCTAGGCCTCTGGCTTCTGCTACACTATTGATACTGGAGCTTCCCTGGGACTCCTCTCAGATATCCTTTTGTGGCCCTGCGTCAAGGAGACACTGTAGTTTGGATCTGCAGGTCTGGCGCTTTCATGAACTCCAGCATCTCATAAATGGGGTAGATGTTGTGTAGGCCAACTCAAAAGCCCGGGAACTGGGCCTGGAAGGTAGCTGAGTTGGTCAGCCTGCCAGCCTCCTGCACCTGCACCATCAAGGTGAGCTCTCCAGCATGGCCTGAGCTAGCCCACCCAGTGCTGCAGCTGGCAAAGGTCAGGGTTAGCTCTCCTACCGTCCTGCCCTCAGGGTTAGCCAGCTCATGCTGCCCAGGCAAGGTGCTGTGGTGCCCATTCCCCGGAGTGCTGCACCTGGTGAGGGGTGGGGCCAGCTCTTCCACTTCCCTGACCCTGGGGCCAGCTCACCTGGCTGCTGCAGGTAGTGAGGGACAAGTGGCAGGGAGGGTATCTCTATACCAACCCACAGCAGGCAGACAAGGAGCGGGGTCAGCTCTCCTATGTTCACAGCCTCAGGACAGCTCACCTGCTCCCCAGCCATCAAAGTCAGCTGTACAGTGCTGCCCAGATAAGGGGTGGTGCCAGCTCTCTTAATTGTGGCTGTTGATGAGAAGCGGGTCAGTTCCACACAGTGCCTCAGACTGCAGTCCAGCACAGGGATATCTACATGTCCTCTTAGTGGTAACACAGGCCTGGATCATCAACACAGACCCCAGCTACCATAGGACCACAGACCCAGACATGGCTCCCAGAAGGAACATGGGCCTGGATGTCCCCATGGCCTCAGGTGGCAGTACAGGCCACTCAGATCGGCATGTCCTCCCACAGCAGCACAGCCTTCGGGTATCCACATGGTCTCTGATGGCAGCCCAGACCATGGACTGGTGGTAAGTCAGGCCACAGGCATCAACACAGAACCCCAGCGGCAGCAGGATCGTGGACGTAGATATGGGCCTTGGTGGCAGCACAGACCACAGACATCACTGTGGTCTCAGGTGGTCGTGCAGGCTCCTCATTTCCGCCTGTTCCTCACTGCCACTGAGTCTCCATTTCCACCTTTCTCCACAGTGTACACACTACTCGGCTTCACTTTCTCTTCCAACTCTTTACTGCATGCATACTTAATTAGTCCCATCTCTTTGTCACGTACTTGTCCTTTGTAGTGCTATCTGCAGCAGGTGCTTGAATGTTCTTAAGGCCAACCCACCCAGCGTGGTCAGGCTGGACTTTAGTTTTATTTATTTATTTGTTTGTTTCTCAGATATGGATAAACTGAGAGAATCATTCTTTTTGCTGGAAGGCAAATGTTGGTTCAAATTCCTTCCTTTTCCCCTTCCTTTTCCCCTTCCTTCTTTCCTTCCTTCTTTCTCTCCCTCCGTCCCTCCCTTCCTCCCTCCTTCCCTCCCTCCCTCCTTCTTTCCCTTTCTCCCTCCTTCCTTTCCTCCCTAACCTTTTCCTTTCTTTCTGAGACAAGGTCTCATGTGTCCCAGACTGGCCTCTAAATTGCAATGTAGCTGGGAATTGCCTTGATCACGGGCCCCATTCACCTTGGCTCCCAGGGTGCTGGAATTGCAGGTTTGCATCCCCTCAGCAGGTTTTGTTCATGTAGCACTGAAGACTGAACCCAGGGCTTGCACATGCAATGCAACCACACAGCAAAGGAGTTTCTCTCACTTCCGGAAAGAGGCGTTACCAAGACAGATGGGTATTGTTTCTAGTTCACACGACATGAGATCTGTTTTGTTTTGTGCCAGGCATTGAACCCTGGACCTCAGTACACTCAAGTGTACTAAATCACAGGTCTAGGCTTAATAAGACTGCTTATTGAAAAAACAAGAAGGAACTTTTGATGTCAAAAGTTTCTGTTTAGTTTCTGTTTGGTCCTTCCAGATAGTCTTCTTTCATTGTTAGTGAAGTGGTATCGTTGCAACAATATGTCTAATACCAGCGTCTCCTCTTCCTTGCTCTAAAGTGTTGCTGAAGATTGCGTTCCATTTGCAGAGATTATGATTAGCACATCATAGGAGTTTCCACAACCTTTATCCAGCACATCTCATTACCACTATTTTCTCTTAAATTTTTTGATTTTGCTTTGAGCTTCTATTCCTACTGCACTATGAAAAGCATCTTCTTGAGATCATTCCTCTCTCACATCATTTCCCTATCTTTGTTTACATTATCTCGGATGCCAGATTTCTTTCCCCCATGACTTGCTTCTCTTGAGAAGTCTTTCCCTGCTGGCTTTGCACCTGCTGTTTCCCCCTGCAGCTCTGCCGACTCAGAGCCAGCCCACCAGTCAGACCTGGGAGCATCCCTGGAAACCATGTTCTTTCCGAAAGGTTCAACTTTTCAGTGATGATTCCAAATATATTTCTTGGGACATTTCCATCTCTGTTATTGCTGGAAGGGCAGCAGAGGTGAAATTCAACTCCCGTTTTCTCTTCAGAAAATGCCCAGACTTTTTCATTTCTGTGAACAGCATTTCTGAATCACCCAGAGTAGGAGGAAGCACGCATTTACAGTCTTATTGACTCTATCCTATGTCTTTGACCTAGGTCATATTGTACTTGTGTTTGGCCACTAGGTCATATTCTACCTGTGTTTGGCCACCCCTTTTTGTAGGGAGCAACTGGAGTCTCGAGTGACTGCATATTGTTTGATATCAGCAGTCATATGCCTTAGTCCTATGAAAGTGGGAAACCCATCTCGGGGTGAGGCTAAGAGGTATGGGGAAGCTGTCACTGGTTCTGAGTGGGAATGCTGACCTTGTGTGTAGACAATGATTTCCACAACTTTCTCCCTCTGGATGTTTGCAGCCTGAAGACTGTTCCCCTTCAGAGACTGCTCCTACCTAGATTAGCTAAACCTGCTTCCTGCCATATATAATAATACCACCTCCTTCTTTATCTGTATGTATGCCCTCACCTCCTTGTCCAACTGTATGTAATAACCATGCCTCCTTTCCTGTTCAACTGTGTAAACACTGGGATTCTGGGATGCTATTGCTTCTCTATCAGAGAGTCTAGGCCACCTGATCCCAGCTTTTCTTTGTGTCCATGTGTTTCTCATGTGTTTATTCCCTCAGTGTCCAAGTTAGGTCAATTCCTGGAGCCACACCTGATGCAGCACCTCTCACCATCTTACTCTCTGGGTAAGCTTTCTCCCGATTATGGGAAGGAAGCATTCTTATTATGAAGATGGATAGTTTGTTCAGATATTGTGCTGCTCCAGATTCCCATTTTCTGAATCTTCCCGAGAGCACGACCAGTAGCCAGAGCTTTTGAATAGGTAATATGTAAGTGATGTGAATATCCTCTCTCATGATGTGGTATTATGTAATCCAGGAGATTGTGAGCCTCTTCAAAGGGACAGGAAAGGACCTTCACTTTCTGTTATTTGGAAAACCAGGGAAGCTTTCTGAATCTTGGAAAAACTGAAATTGCATAAGCCAACAGACAATCAGCAATTAATTCATATCACAACAAAGGCAAATACACAATACAATAATATACAGGGATTGCTTGAATTATAAAGTTAAAGCCCACTTTGGGCCACAGACAGACCTCGTAGGAGGGGGCTCCAGGTGCTAGGGCTACTTCTGTGGAGAAGGTGAAGCAGAGGAGGGTCAGAGTTCTTTCTGCTTCTCTCTGTCTGTGGCAGACTCCATGAAGAAGACTCGTGAGCTTTGGAGAGACTGACCCGGGTTTGCATCCTGCCTCTCCCACTGAGGTTCTGGTGCAAGTTCTCATCTGCCCACACACTCATATTGAGCTCTCTTGGGGCTCCCCCTACCCCAGACTGAAAGACTGGACCATACGTAATTCTAATCTTATCTTTTTAAATTCCATATTTTTTCATAGAAGCTATCCTGATTTGCACTCCTACCAACAGTGTATAAGAATTTGGTTTTATATTAATACTGGCCAATAATTGCTACCTATTTATTTTTGGTAACGGTCATTTTAATTGAGTTGAGATGGTCTCAGGATGTAGTTTTAATTTGCATTTCCCCGATAGCTAATGATGTTGGTTATCTAAATATATTTATAAACCATTTTGAGAAGTGTCTATTCAAATTATCTTCCAATTTTAATTTTTTTTGTTAAGTTTTGAGTCCTGTATACAGTCTAGACGCGAACTGCCTCTTTTTCTTTTTGGTCTTTACACAAACCATGTTCATCCGATACAAGGGAGCCTGATTTAAGAAATGTCTCCATAAAATTGGCCTGAATGCATTCCTGTGGGGCATTTCCTTGATTAATAACTGATGTGAAAGGCCCCAGCTCACTATGAGCAGGTAGCCCTGGGGTATATGTCAGCAAACTGTGCTGAGCTAGATAGCGCATGCGCCTAATCCCAGTGCTCGGGAGGCGGAGGTTGGAGGATCTTAGTGAGTTTGAGGCCAGCATGGTCTACACAGAAGGACAGCCAGAGCTACATAGTGAGACCCTATCTCAAACACACACACACAGACACACACAGACACACACACAGACACAGACACAGACACACACACACACACACACACACACACACACACACACACACACACACACACACACACGTACGAGCGCACGCGCGCATGCAAAGAACTAACCAAGTCAGAAGGCAGTCATGGTCTCTGCTTTAGTTCTGCCTTTGATTTTCTGCCTTTATTTCTGGCTTGACTTCCCACCATAATGGACTGTGATCTAGACAAGTAAGTCAAATTATCGCCTTCGTCACCAAGCTGATTTTGATCATGGTGTTTTTCACTGTAATAGAAAGCTAAAGTATGATGTAAGCCCTCGATCAGAGTCAGCAAATGTTTTCCGCATCTGTAGGGTGCCTGCTCCCTGTGGACCAGCCACTCCCTTCACCTTGTAGCAGCTTTGTGGGAAGATATCCCTCACTCGTCAGTGTTCACTTTGGTTTACTGTGCTTGAGTGTCTCCTTCAGTCTCTTTCATTAACACGAATGAGTTTTCATCCAGAAATTTCTTTACCTCCTCAGTTAAACCTGTTCTCAGGTATGTGCAAATTTTTAGGTGGTTGTAAATTTTTTGTTAACCATTGTTGAGATTCATCTCAATATATCTTTGAAAATTTGTTACTGTACAGAGAAGCCACGATTTCTGTATGTTTATTTTGTATCATTCCGAATTTCTCCGTTCTAATGGTCTTTTGATTCAGTCTTTAGTCGTTTCTGTTAGAAGAGCATCACTAGGAAATGGTAGTTTCTCTCTCTCCCCATTTGAATCTGCCTTTTCCTCTCCTTTATCCCATGCTGTAGGGGAAACATTGACATTAGACATTTAAAAGTTTGGTATAATTTCAGCAAGATGCCACCTGGCCTTGGGCTTTTCCTTGGAGAAATTTTAAAACAAATTTGGTAGAATTACTTGTAACCTATCTACTTGTGTTTCCTATGTCTGCTAAGTTGAAATCTATTCATTTGTCTTAGAATCCATAAATTATTAGCACCTATTTATCCAAGATAATCCCTAACAATTCTTCTTATGTCTGTGGTATTTATTTAAATGTTTTTTTAATTTCTAAGTTTATTTGGGCACCCACCCCTCCCGCCCTTTGGTAGTTAAGTTTGTTCACTCTCTGCTTTCCCAGAGCTGACTCCTCACCTCATCAATCTCTCCTACGGTTTCATCTTTTTGCAAGGCTGGGGGTCTCTCATCGGTTTATCTCTGCTCTAATAATTATTATTTCTTTCCTTCTAATTTTATGTTTGGTTTATTCTTTCTTTTCTAATTCCTTGAGATGTATGTTAGGTTGTTTATTTGAAGTATATGTCCCTTGTAGAGGGTAGCTTGGTCTCCATATGGGTCCCCCTAGCAACTGAGGTGGAGCCTGTCCCTGAATCTGTTGCCCCCCTGTGGATCTTATTCCCCTAGTTAGACTGCCTTGTCTGACTTCAGCAGTGACTTGATGTCAGGGAGGGGGGACGGGGGCTGGGGTTAAACAGATGGGACTTGGGGGACTTTCCCCTTCTCAGAGGAGAAGGTAAGGGTGAATGAGGAGAGGACCCATGTGTTGGGGTACTGGGAGGAGAGGGGAGCTGATATTGGGATGTAAAGTGAATAAATAAATAAATTAATGAAAAGAAAATATACTACCCTTCTTTTAAAAATATTGATATGCGATCCATGAGGCTGATATTGGGATGGAAAGTGAATAAATGAATAAATTAATGAAAAGAAATACATTTTCCTTCTTTTAAAAATATTAATACGTGATCAGTGTGTACCAATGAGTGTGGGTACTGCAAGGCTAGAGGTATCTGATCCCCGTGGGGCTGGAGGTACAGGCTCCAGGTTCTAAGCTGCTTGACTGTTGTGCTGGAAACTCAATGAACAGTAGCTACTCTTGACCATGGACCCACCTCTTCCGTCCATTCCTTCTATTCTTCCCATAGGTCCTGAAAGAGGCATTAACCGTTTTAATCTCCATCTCACTACTGATTTTGCTTTGTCTCTAAGCTTTTGAGATGTTGTTCCTTTTTCCCCCTTTGTTTTGAGAAAATTTAAATTTCTTTCTCTGACTTCTTCAATGATTCGCCGTTTCACTGAAACACATGTGTTGTCTTATTGGTCTGCTTTCTGTAATTTCTTTTGTTGTTGCCGTCCAGGCTCCTTCCGCTCTGATCAGAGAGGACAGACTATGATCTCACAGCATTTGAAGTTGTTTGTAGCCTGATGTGTGGTCCATTAGGAGAAGCCCCTGTCTTGATAAAGGAACGTTGAAGCTGAATTTGTTGAAGTGAACGTTCTGCAAATGCCTGTTGAGTCCACCAAACCCAAGCACAGTTTAATCCTGATACTTGGCTATTGCTTTTTGTTCGAGTGATCGTTGTTGTAAAATATAAAAAATAAAAAGTACAGTTGTCTTTTATCCCCACTAGGTCCGGCACCACGATGTCCCAAGATATCTGCTAGATATCTTGGCCGAAACACATCCAAACTCCGCGGCGGTTCAGTGTCTCCTGCCGCCGCACACTTTCCTACACTCAAACCGTCACATGAAAGAACACACAACACAATAACCTTTGACCCAATTGGTAAGATATAATTGCCCACCTAAACATACAGAGCCCAGTACCATCCATCCCTTAAGAACATTAATAACAACCTGTAAAAACACAGAGCGGAATCTTAACATCACCTGCCATGGCTTCTCGCCCTCTCCCTCCTGTCTCTTCTCCTCTCTGTTCCAGTCTCCTCCTCTTCCCTCAAACTTCTCTCCCACCCATCCTTCCTTCTCATCCAGAGACAGGCCTCAAGTGTATTTTACAAATTGAGTTCAGGGAAGGTTCTGGTGAAGTCTAGCAGCAGTCCTTGGGGCAGCGGAATTAGCATCAAAATACAGATAACTCCAGGGCAAACCACAACAAGGGATCCGTCCTGTTTTTATACGCACTATCTTCTCTAGTTACGAGACACTTCAGATTGCTTTTTCATGTACCTAAATCTCCTTTTCTTCTTTCCCTCTTTCTCTGTCAGGTTCTTACTGTGTAGCCCAGCAGAACTCACAATTGTCCCGTCTCAGTCTCCCAGATAGGAGGGTTACAGGGTTCTATCATCATGCCCAGCTCTAAATTCTTTCCTCATTATTTGTTGCATATGGGACCTTAAGGATGAAAAATTTAAGAAAAAATTACCAACAATCCCAAAACAATTATATATCATATAAATTTCATAGTTATATAATATTCAATATTATTATAATATTCAATGTTATTATATATTTTATAAAGTATAGACAATGCAATTATATTATATAATAAATTATAAAGGTATTTTTATATGTAATATAAATGTATATCTTATAAAAATTCCAAGCTCTATACCAGTAAAATCGTGGTTGTTTTGTTGAAGCTTGTAGTTTGGTGACTGCAGCTAAAAATGCAATTAATGCAAATTGAGGTAGAATCTCAAAAATGTCCCTTATTTATATTCATTCTCTTCCTATGAAAGTTGTTCCTACCAATACTTGTTATAATTATGCATTCCTTCCTGACCTCTCCATAACATGTGATATGAATAACGTTAGGCCTTTGTCATACTCAGGCCACAAGTCTAATCACTTTCTAAGTATTCCCAAATATTACAACACACCGTTTTCCTCTTTTGAGGCAGAGGCTCATGTTGTTCAGGTTGATACTGCACTTGCTATGTAGCTAAGGGAACTTGAACTTGTGATCCTCTGTCTCCTGTTACAGTTGTGCACCAGCGCGCCCAGCTTTTGGTGATCATGGGGCCCTATCTCAGGCTTCAGGCGTGTGTGAGCACTGTGCTGAGTGACATCTTTAGCTCAATAGCTTTCTTTTGGCAGAAGATGGGTTCCTTTTCTCCTGCTGGTTCTTACCCTTTCCAGTGATGTCTCTAATATCAGAAGTACTTCTTCCTGTTACTCTTCTGGGATGGAAGGAAGACTGTTCTCCATTTTACCCTACTTGAAGTGAACAGTGACACGATCACATTTCAATGGCTGGTCCTGGAGTCCTTACAAGAGAGGGAGGGCCTCTTTGTCTTAAATCTTGAGTTGTATTACCTGGGACTTCATGAATTCTCATTTCTGTAGATCACACTGGAAAAAAAATTTAAAAGACTCAAACAAACATTAAGTCACAAATGGCGACAAGACCCAGTTGTGGTGAATTTGCTGAAGGAGGTGGAGGCAGGAGGATCACCAGTTTGAGGCCGACGTAGGCTATATATTTTTGCTAGACAGTGATGGCACATACATTTAATCTCAACAGTTGGGCAGAGACAGGTAGATCTCTATGAGTTTGAGGCCAGCCTGGCCTACAGAGAGAGTTCTAGGAGAGCCAGGGCTATTACACAAAGAAACCCTTCCTTGGAAATTATAAACCAAACAAACCAAAACAACAAAAGACAAATGCTGAAAGCCATTCACTAATGGTGGATCACCATGCCTTCCATTAGTGACAGAGGCATTTGGTAGTTATTTCTTAGCCTGTCTGTCCTACATTCAAGAACATTGGGTGGAGTAAAGTTTCAGGCTTCCTCGAGTAGACTTTCCTATCTATTCGTAAGAGTTTCACATTTACTAAGCATAATTGTTTCTTGGATGCCAGCTTAGTGTTAAGCTACATTTGACCCTTCCCAGCTTGCAGCAAGTGTCAGCTGGCATCACACAACCTCGAACCAACAGCGCTGGCTAACACAGAAAAAAAAATAAATGTTACACATTGGCCAAACAGTGGCATTAAACTCGAATGTGTGCAAGCACAGCTGTGAAGTGTTAGCAGTGCTCCTGCAGATTGTAGCATCTTAGCTGAGAATCGCTATGCTTCGGAAGGGGCCTGCCAGGCCCCTCCCCACCCTGCTGCAGCTCCTTGCTTATAAAACTCATTGTTTCTCAAGGATCACCGTTGATTTTGTATTATTCGCATTAGAAAACAGGCATTAATTTCCGCCACCAAATTGATGCTAAGCATCCCTATTAAGCCCGACCTCTCTGAGACACGTGGTGACCAATATAATTGGTCGTTTCCACATTAATAGAATAAATATGACCTTTAGATAAGTATGTGAGGATGTTGCTAGCTGTGGGGATTAATGAACAGGGTATGAACTTTAAAATAAGAGGCTCTGAAGCAATTTTTTTTTAGACAGGTGAACTTTTAAAATATAACCAGGTTCACAGATGAGAATATTTAAAAAAAAATCTCACTCACAGATTCTTTTCAAGCAAGAAATCTTGCTTGGTGAATTTTTTCACAGAAGAGAATATATGAAACAGATAAGAATAGGGCTTTTCTTTGTTGTTGTTGCTGAAATAAGAGGGTGTTGTTCGACCTTCCTGTCTCCAGCCTGTTAGGACAAACATCTATGACTAGCGTCCTTCATCATCCCTGCTACAGTTTCAAAGCGAAATGTCCTGCACAGCTTTATGTGTTTCAGCCCTTGGGCCCTGGTGGATGGTGCTGTTTCTTAAGCTTATGGAACCTTCAGGAGAAAGATCCTCCCTGGGGAAAGTAGTTCATGGTTACTTTATAGGTGGTTCTCGCTTCCTGGCCACTCTCTGCTTCCTGTTCTGACAAGAAAGGGAAGAATCCCTGAACACCTGAACCCTAGACTTACCTACTGTGTGCATTCTCCCCTGCTGTGTGCTTGCCTTCCAGGATGGCTGTCTCCTCTCCAACTGTGAGCCAAGACACAAATGCTCCCTCTTTTGACTTGTTTCTGGTCAGGTGTTTGGTGACAGCATAAAGAAAGCAACCAATTCAAAGCTCAGCCAGAAGCCTCCAGACGACTGACTCCTGTAAGTCAGGCATATCCATTTTGCCAAACCTATTTGCATCTCAATTTTAGGCTCAAGGAAAGAGGGCTAGTGTGTATAGTTCTCTCAGCTGATCACTGCTTGGGATAGTCAATCCCATAATGCCAATTAATGAATTAATATACCTGTGTGAGGTGTCTGGAGGCTTGCTCAAGGATTGATTTATCTTCAATGTTTTTATTACTGAATTAGTTTAAGGATGGAGCTGTCAAGTGAGTCACTCCTGGCGAGAGGAACAGAAAATGCAGTGATGGCAAAAATCAGAATAGAAATGACACTAGCTCTCAGAATGCTGATCTGTACCTATGAGATAAAATATGGGAAGAGGAAAATGTACAAGTTCACGTAGACCCAAAGTCCCCCCTCCCCCATTCAAATATGAGCTATGGCAGTGGTATTGAGCCACGTTACCTGGAATGCTCCCAGCATATGAAATTTTGTCAGTATTCTCATATATAAGAAAGATCTGCTCTGGTTGCTATGGGAGAGAAACAATGGGGAGCCCCGTTCCTCCTCTTCTCTATGTGGGGATTCTGGAAACTGCCTGGAGTTTCTTGAGCTCTGAGTTGGTGGAAGGAGGGAACTAAAGAGAAATAAAGGAGGACTTAATACACAGAAGCAAGAGCATATTGGGAAAAAACACTGAGAAATTTGAGTTGAGCACAGACTCAGTATGAAGCAGTGGTGTGATGTAGATCTTACCCTGACTATAGTAGTTTATTGGGTATTTGGGCCAAGTTTATAGGATAGTGAGACTGGGGGAGACATCCCTCCAGGAGATCTTCACAGAGCCACAGTATTGTCCTCACTCATGATCATCTGAAACTTAGAACTTTTTTGTTTATTCATTAACATTTTATGATTGTATCATAAGTATCCCCTTGCTATATAATTATTATTTGTAGTGACTGAAAACTGTACCACAATACAGCTATTCCACTGTGGTGGCTTGACTGAGGATGGCCCTATGGGCTCATATATTTGAATACTTGGTTCTCAGTTGGTGAAACTGTTTGGGAAGGATTAGGAGGTGTGGCCTTGTTAGTGGAGGCGTGTCACTGGCAGTTTCAGCTCTAGAAGCCCAGACTATTCCTAGTTACCTCTTTCTCTGCCTTGTGTTTATGGATGAGATAGATTTGAGCCCTCAGCTACTGCTTCTATGTGATGTCTGCCTTCCTGCTGTCATTGTCCCTGCCATGTTGATCATGGACTCTAACCCTTTGGAACCGTAAGCCTCTATAAACTCTTCATCCTGTACATTGGTTACAGCAATAGAAAAATAACTAACTAAATCACAATGATGCTTGGAAATAAAATTTAGAAGCCTTTAAAAAATTAATTTGAAATGGTTTAAAAAACGTTTTATACCTACAAATATATAATTTTAAAGATATAAATGAAACTTGACTTACTAAGTTTAAGGTAGAGCAGTCATTCAAAAATTGGTTTCTTAATGTTTCATCTAAATGTTTCATGTAACCATTTCTATGCAATATACATTGATAAGCAGAACATCCAGGTATTTCATTTGAAACTGATTCCTTTTTTTAAAAAGATGTATTTATTTACTATGCATACATTGTTCTGCCTGCATGTGTGCCTACACACCAGAAGAGGGCACCAGATCTCATTATAGATGGTTATGAGCTACCGTGTGGTTGCTGGGAACTGAACTCAGGGCATCTGGAAAAGCGGCCAGTGCTCTTAACCTCTGAGCCATTTCTCCAACCTGCTGGTGTTTAATTTGAAAGTCCACTAGTATAAAGAAAACAGCTCGTTTTACAGGAGGCTTTCATTTTTTTAAACCGTTGTGTAACACGAGCACTGGAGACTGTGACAGGTGTGTGTCATTAATTAACAAACTATTTTTAAGTATTTCATTGGAAAAGTATCTCTGTTTTCATCCTTTGGTTTGCCGTGTCACATGTAGCAAATATATGAGTAAGTAGCTCCAGAAATACAAATGTTTTATTAAAACATTGTAACTGTGAAAAAAAAGGAGCTAAGACGATCAAAACCCATGAGGGCACCCCTCCCCCACAGAAGATTGGCCAGGAATGCTGTACATGGCATGGGCTGTACCCTGCTCAAAGCTAACAGCATTATTATCAGAGACTACAATGTCTTTAAGAAGCCATTTTTCTTGTTTTATTCTCTCATTCGTTAAAGTTGCCTGGCATTTAGACCTCTAAGATATTCCTTTTTAAGGTCAGATATATGCCAGTGGCCCAGAGATAAAACGGCATGAGTGAAAAAATAAAGCGTTCTTTGCGGCTTTAGAGAAGTCTTCTTTTAAAAGTTTTATTTATTGTGAGCAACAGTGCTGTGCCTGCAGGCCAGAAGAGGCTGTAAGATCCCAGTACAGATGGTTGTGAGCCACCATGTGGTTGCTGGGAACTGAACTCAGGACCTCTGGAAGAGCAGCCAGTGCTTTTTACCTCTGAGCCATCTCTCCAGCCCTAGAGAAGTCCTTTTAGTATTTGGCATGCTTCAATTTTCTTATTGGCCTGTATGGTGAGAGGAGTAACTGAGGGGCTGGAGAGATGGCTCAGCAGTTAAGAGTGTACTACTCTGGCGGAGGACCCAGGTTTGGTTCCGAGCATCTGTAACTCCAACTCCAGAGAATTCGATGCCATTTTCTCTGAAGGCACCTATGTACCCATCCATTCACTCGCACAGACATAGATATAAGCAAAAATAAGTACTAAGGAAATAACCAAAGCACTAAAAATATGCCATAAGCTATGGATCCCAGTATTTTATAACCCACCAATGAGATGAAGTCCACATCTGACTCTTTAATCAGAAAGATGGCTTCTGTTCTACCTCTGGCCTTGTATTACGACTTGATTCTAATGCGTTGTCTTACTTCGGCTCCCAGAAGCCATGCTTCTAGACCTGAGGGTCCCTGCCCCAAGCTGGCTTCCGTTCACAATAAAGAATGCCATACAGTCAGAGAGAGAGAGAGAGAGAGAGAGAGAGAGAGAGAGAGAGGAGGGGGAGGAGGGGAGGAGGAGCGGGAAGGAGAGGGTGGGAGAAGGGGGAGAATCACCATGATGGGGAAGCAGAAGGAGGAAGCTTAAAGGCCCACTGACATGTAAAGATCTGGGGAAGTGGCCTCTAGGGCCTCCTTCCTGATTAGGTCTAGGGTAGCAGAGGTGAAATAGAGATTTTGAAAGATGTTAACTCAGGAATACTGGAGGGGAGTGTTTGTTAGTGTCGGGGAGGTTTAGAAGCACCCAACCATTGAGATAGTCCAGAGAGCTCTTGGGCAGGTGCAGCGCATATAACCCGTGGAGAGCCAAAGCAAGTTGACTCATTCACTGCTACAGCCTTGCTTAGTATTCATTTCTTAATCTGAAAAGTGAGAACTTAGGCTAATCACAGCAAGGCTTCTCTCAGCTCTGACAGTTCACTATTCATTCTATCATGGTTCGTAGTCATTGAAAATATATTTAGCATGTAGAGGCGATACTATGTAGCTTACTGTGTTTTAGTTGAGTTTATCCATCCACATTAGCCATTCTAGTTCCTCACCAGGATTCTAAGGCAATGTCTCTCCAAGTGTGGCTGTGAGACTGCAGGAGGTTCCCAGGATAAGCAGCACTCTTCCCTGGCCCCCAATTGAATGACTTCTCCCTAACTCTAAGATGCGATTTGCCATTTTCCCATGAATGTGCAGAATAGACGCTGATCGTTATGTTTCCAGGTTATACCAAACCAGCCTTCATGCAGCTATCCTTTATGAAGATGTAGTGTCCAGGGGTGTCTGTATGCGCATGTGTGCAATTGTTGAGTTTGGATGCATTGCAAAATAAGAAAATTCACAATTATTTGGCTTCTTTCATTAATGTTCTCATGGTACCGGAAACTGAATCTCCTACATGCTAGGTAAGCTCTCTATCCTATACCCCAGCCCTATTCATACTTTTCTGAGAGGTGGCAATAAGTGTCTTTTTCTCCCCAAATGCATAGTCCCCTTTAAACTAATTTTTTTCTTTATAAATTTCTTCCAAAATAATGTAACAGATTAGAAGGAGCACAGCCAGATATTAGAGAAGATTTAATTTCTTATATAATAAACATTGGCATAAGCAACATGGTAAATGCTAAAGCTGTGAGGGGGCCCTGAAGTCAAAACATTTAAGCACACCTGCTTTAGAAGTTACTCTGCGAGCCAGACTTTCTTCTCCTGCAGGCCAGTAACTGCTGCTGCTTTCCTCCAGTCCTCCAGTGTTACGTCTTCATTTGCTCCCATCAGGAACTCTATGCTACGATAGCAATTATCCTGTAATAGTCTTTGGATTTTTAAAAACTGCTGAATATCTGTATGTGCATACATGTATTGCACGGCCTGTGCGTACCATGAAACACGTGGAGCTCAGAGGGTAAGTTTGTGGAGTCACTTCTCTGCTTCCATGTTTATGTGGGGTCGAGAGAGCAAATTCAGGCCATCTTTCCCACCAAGCCATTTCCGTAGACTCCTGGACTCAGGTTATGATGGTTGCTATGGAGTCTGAGAACTGTGAGGGGAGTGTGAACACCCCACTCCCTCTCAGGGACCTTTGTTCACTGGAAAATAACATACAAGATGCTTTTTCTTTCTCTCAGAAATCATTATCCTCTTGAACCTTTGCAATCCAGGCATCAGAAGAGAAGGGGAGAGGTAGGATAGAGAATACAAAGAATTAGGAGTTTTTACTTTTCTGTCATTACCTAGTGAATTCCAGAAGATTCCTGGCCTTCCGTGCTCTCCATCCCCACCCATTTTTTCATTTAGTAACCTTACCGAGGCTCTGTCCTGACTCATGCTATCATGTAGGAGAGGTAGACTCAGGCTGGGCTTGACCCTGCCAGGGAACAGGCAGGGGAGAAGGAACACAGAGGCCTTTTTATCAATGCCACAGGCAGAACCTAGGCCCTTTCATCCCAAATCAGGTCACCAGTAATGAGATCCTGGAACCTTTCCCTGAGGTTAGCCCCTGATGTTACAGTTAGGCCCCATGCCATGTGGGCTCATCAAATAAAACATGGAAAGAGAGAAAGTGACAGCCAACATTTTGAGCAAATGCTGGAATAGTTACGCTAGGGCTGCCTTGAAGCAAGGTTAGAATTAGTGTGACATTGCTATGATATATAATCATATGTAAAATGGTCTAGTTATGATTATTTTCATACATAAATGAATTAAAACATTCCGTAGGGTTCACTCATCACTCACCATCCACTGAACAATTTATGCACTACAATTAGGTTCAAGATCCTCTCAGCCTTTCGTCTCATGAATGATAAAAACTCAAATACAGTTAATGTAACTTCACTCACGTTCTCTACGACACGGTAAGACAGCGGGGCCTTCAAGAGAAATTCGCATTTTAGGTCGGCTAGTTATCGTGACGAATTCAAAATGCTAACTCACCTCAGTATTTCTCATGTGGTCCCATTTCTCCGATGAAATAAATCTTGTCCCCTGCAACAGCCTTTCCCGTCGTCCCCATTCACAAGCTACCACCAGACACTGCATCCCACCTCTAAGCAGATCGCATGGTTTAGTCCCCAGAAGTACAGAATCTGTACGTGGGACCGACATCCTGCTTCTTCTCTTAAATCTCAGCTAGTGACACCCGTCATCTTTGCTCTGCCTTATAAAAGTTTGCCTTTCTGAATAAGTCTCTTCATTGGTGTCCTGTGCTCTCTAATGTTTTCAGGAGCCTCCTACGCTTGTCTCATCCATTCTCCTGCCAACCAATCTATTGCTTATACCCAAACCCACTCTCTTTTCCCATCAGTGTTTATCACCTTTGGGAATGATGACATCATTCTTCCATCATTCAAACCAGAGAACCCCAGAACCATCCTTGGCACCTAGCTTCCTTTATCTGTAATATCCAATCAACCATCAGTTCCGACAAGTTGTAACCCCCAACTCTTTGGGCCCCCAAATCTACTTCCCTTCTTTGCCATGCTTATGGTCCAGGCTGGCATTTTTCTTTTTCTACACTGCAGCAAAAGCTAATGCCTTACCAAACCGTCTCCTTTCCTGTTTAATTCACTTTCACACTGACATCTGTTCCAAACAGCTATAGTCATGATATGCCTAAACCCGCCCAAGCTCCTGTTTAAATATTTCTTCAATAGTTCTCCATACTTTTAGAAGGTGATTTTTTCCATATATAGTGAAACTCCATCTTTAATTAGGTTTCTCTTGACATGCTGAGCTCTGGCCTGTCTGGTCATAGTATTAGAATAATACAGGTCTTGGCACACTTTCCCCAGTCAGGAAAGTGCCTTGGTTTCTCATCATAGGTTAATGCACAGGCATCCTTCATTTGCAGCTGAAGTGGCACTCTTTTTCAGAGGCATACCTCAGACACGATCATGCTATAAGATTTCGAAGCATTGTGTGTTTTCATGTGTCTTTCTGTGTACAGCTTATGACAGCTGCCATTTTATATTTATTCATGAGATCACTTAATAATATCGGTCTCTTCACTAGCCTACAAATGCAGGGGAGCAGGGTCCATGTCCGTCCTTGTGCTGTGTACCTCACCTAATGCCAAGCAGGTAGTAGGCAACCCATAAATATTTATTGAATGGATGTGGAATGAATAAATATTCAGGGGATTGTTTTAGATGCTCTAGGGCATCGGTTCCCAAACTTTAACAACCAGATCACCCAAAGGCTTGTTAAAGCACAGATTGCTAGGCCTCAACCAGAATTTCTGATTCAGTAGGTCTTAGGAGTCACATAAAAATTTACATTTCTAACATGTTCCAAGATGCTGACATTGCTAGTCCAGGGATCAGGCTTGAGAGTCATTGCTTCAGGGAATTGAATAGATTATGATTGCTCATATCATAAAATTTACAAGTATATTCTGTATGAAAATCATAGATGAGACAAATTTTATAAAAGCACTATTTAGACATGAAGGAAACTGGACTTAGAGAAGACAAGGCATAATCTTGTATATTCTTGACGCACATAATTGATTGATAGGTCAATGTTATGGTCAACAGTTGCTACTAGTTTTTGAGGAAAATAAATATTTCAGATTGAATAATTAAAAGTTTAGAGGCTATAAAGTGGGCCTTAAAGGAGACATAAGAGGACTGTAGTGATGACTCAGGACTTAAAGTCCTTGACACACAGACAGGAAGTCCAGTAGTCAGACCCCCAGAGTGTACATAAATGGATATGTTGGCTCATCTGAATCTATCCTCACAAGAGACAGATGATCCCTGGAGAAAGCTGGCAAGTGACATTAGACATACTGTCAGGCTTTGGGTTGGACTGAGAGTCATCTCAAGAAGAAAAAAGGTAGAGCAAGGAAGATTTAGGCCTCCACGCACATTCATACACGTGTTCGTGCACCTGCACACACAAACATACACACATAAGAAACACGCGGGGCTTACAGTTTAAAGGGTTGAATTGTCAGGGCAGGGCAGCTTGTACAAATATCTGAGAGACAGCAATAGGTCAGAGGAAAGGATGCAATCAGTGTACCTGGAGACAAAGGGGATGAAGTAACCATGTTAAACCTATGACTGATGTAAAGGTAGAATGTAAAATTAACTAGTAAACGGAGAGATGCTCCGCTTTGGCAGTAGCAGTGCAGGAAAGGTGGGCTAATAACTTCAGTGTGTAGGTTACCAGATGGTGTTGGTTCTTGACCTCCACATATCTGCCACACAAACAGAAGGACAGTGAATGGTTTAGGGGAAACATGAAACCTGCAGTTATAGAGCAGCAGTCGTCCCTCGTTGGCCTATGCTTCATATAGCTTCTGTGAGGATTTCTGCATCCCCCAAAAGGAGCACCAAATAGGCCAACCATTTCACAATGCTTTGTTCTGTGCTGATAAAAGTAGGTCCTTGCTTTTTCTCTGTGAAAAATGCTACCAGTGTTCCTACTGTCCGAACCGATTCCTTAACCATCGTCTGGGCCATTTCCAGAGACAACTGTAGCATATCCAGGGCTACAGTTGAGAGCTCACTGCTCACCACGAAGGACTCTATTGTGAAAAGTAAGACAGATGCCAATCTCCCTGACCAAGTAGCAGCACTCATGCCATCTTGCCTGCTGTCATCCCAGAAAACATGAAAACTCACCTGACCACGTGTATGCCGTAGCAGCTGTTCATTTCAGAACACATCAGCTTCTTAACCAACTTGTCTTCCCTGTGATGAGATACAAACACTCAATTAAAATAAGCCGAATTCTTCAGAACTTTTTTGTTTACTGACCAGAAAATGTACAGATATGGTTTATGTCATGTTCCGACGCTGTTAGACAATGAGCATTGTGTTATTATAAAGTTTGCCAAATGTTTGCACACACTTCAGGCAAGTGAGAAAAATATGGCTTTTTCTCTAGTACTGCTGACTAGGGGAGACGCAGAGTATTAGCGTCTGGCTAACATAACAGAATAATGGTAGCTTAAACAAGAGAGCCTCGGGGCCTGGCTTGGGCTTCCAAAGCCTCAAAGCTCACCCCCCAGAGACAAATTACCTTCACTCAGGCCACACCTACTCTAACCAGACCACACCTCCCAATCCCTCTAAGTGGTGCCACTTCCTGATGACCAAGCATTCACATATATAAGCCTGTGGGAGCCATTCTGATTCAAACCACCACACTCTTCCCTGTTTTATCCTGAAGTGCACCTGTCTTAGGTGCACTTTCTCCTTTCACTGTACATAAAGCAAGCAGAGGAAAATGCCCTACTCTCCCTTGGTCTAAAGGAACTGCTGACTAGGGGAGATGCAGAAGATTAGCACCCAGCTAACACAACAAAATAATGTTAACTTAAACAAAGGAGAGATTTCTCTAGCTGTTTGGGGGCTTGGAGTCCAAGACCACTGTCCCAGTCATTTCCAATGAGGTCATCCTGAGCTTCAGAGCCATCTTCTCTGTCTCTTCTCCTGGACCTTTCCAGCACATCCACAGACTTGTGAGGTATCGAGGACAGAAAGTTAATCATCGACTCCAGTGTTTTGGCAAGGTGACTGAATTAAACCAAGTCTTCAGTAAAAGAGACTCATAGCCACACTCAGTTTTGAGACAAACTGAGGCAAGTTTGGGAAGAGAGAAGTCAAATGAGAAGTTGCCTTTTTCACATTGGTCTATGGGCATGTCTGTGGGGCATCATGGTGAGAGCGTCCAACCCACTGAGTGGTGCCATGGTGGGCACAAGGGCCTGGGCTACAAAAGTAAAGTAGAAAGTCTTTCATGGCAAGGTACGGAAATCATGCCAGTAAGAAGCGTGCCTCATGGTCTGTGCTTGAGTTTTGCTTTGGCTTCCCCTAATGGTGGGCTCCTGTAGGATACATAAACCCTTTCCTCCCCGCATTGTTTTTGGTGAGTATTTTATAACAGCAACAGCGATGCGAACTAGGACACCAGATTATGCCCTGTGCCGTTTGGGGAAATCTGCTAGCAATAAGCCCTTTACCAATGTAGTCCCTGAACATCACATGAGAACATAAGCCAATGTAAGTCTCATGTCTTTGTGTGCCAGTCTCTGGTACTGGGAAAACAGAACATAAACCCAAGGAGCAGCCTCACAATGCTGACACTGATTCTGCTGGGACCCTGTGTGCACATATCACACTGGGAGACCAGTATGTGTTCATGAACAGAATTGGGGGAAAATCCATCACACAGAGCAGGGACCATTGGATCCTCTTGTCCCAGGCCCTGTGCAAAGGAAACTAACCTTAGTTTTTCCAAGTCTTAGGATGGCCTTTGTTTTTCCTCACACACAGTATCTTGGTGGCTTAGAGTTGTGCTTTTCCTTCTTAATACGATTATTAGCCATCTGCTTTAAACTAATCGGAGCATCATGGTGCTTGCTTTATTCACAAAGCAAAATTACACCACCACCAACAGAAAAATTACTTAATGAGTTTTAAGCTTCTACTCATTACCAAATAATCAATACCCGAATGTTCTGGAATTTCCAAGTGCTTTCTAAAAATATTTCTTTTTATTATTTCTAGTTATGTGCCTGTATGTTTCTGTATGGGGGGATATGCACATGTGACGGATATCCTTAGAAGCCAGAGGGTCATCTCTTGGACCTGGAGTTATAGGCATTTAAAGTTTCCCAACCTGTGTGCAGGGAACCAAACTAGGGTCCTCTGCGAAAGCAATCCATACTCTTAACCACTGAGCAATCTCTCCACACCCCAGCCCCAAGTGCTTTTCTTTAAATCCATTAGTGTAGAGTCCCTAAAGATCACAGACAAATCATATAGCATTGTCCTCAGATACAAGGAGCTTTCAATCTCAAGAGAAAAGATGAACGCAGGCCATGAAACTAAAAAAAAAAAACGATTTATACCATGACAGTCAAGTGGCAAGGTGCCAGACACAGCACGAACGATGGAAAGTCAGCCATCTTCTTTACCACATAAACCACATGAAGCCCTGGCATTTCTAAGAATGGAAATAGTGTTAGGTTTTTACATTTCAGTGAACTTTAATCAAACGTTATCTGTGAATTCCAAAACAACAACAACAACAAAAGAAAAATAATAATAACAACCTCCCTGATTAAGAGAAAGGAGAAAAGTACTTGGAGTTAACGAGGAGAAAATAGACCCCTTCTCTCTCAACCCTGGCACACTCAAGAAAGGAAAGGCCTGAGGGATACCAGGGACAGCTGTATAAAAATTCTTCCTTTTGATTGTAGGCTTGCTACTCTTAAAATATCTTTATAAGTTTTCAACCACAGATTATAACTGTACATATTTATGGGGCACAGTTCAATAGTTCAGCTTATGTGGGTATTGTTTTGATGATTAACTCAGGGTATTTAGATGGCCTAGCATCTAAAACACACATGCACACCTGTGCACACACACACACACACACACACACACATACACACACACATTTTTATGAGAATCTTTGAAGTTCTCTCTCTTTGTCATTTTAATCCATAGAATGCCGACAACTATAATCACCTTTCTATGCGATGTTGCAAAAGGCCTGTTTCCTTTGTCTGTGTACCCATCAATCAATACTCTATTCCCCTGCCCCCAGACTTTGGAAACTCCGACTCCACCCTGTCTCCCTGAGCTCAGCTTTTATATCACATTCAGTGGAGAGTTGGGTACCATTTGTCCTTCTGTAGCTGGCTCATTCCATTTGTCCTTCTGTACCTGGCTCATTTCACTTAAACATTCTGCATCCCAGGTTCATTGTGTTGACACAAACGGCAATACTTTACTTTTACAATACAGCTGGAAAGTCAGCCCTCCAGGCCACCAAACGGCACAGGGCATAACCTGGTGTCCTAGTTCGCATCGCTGTTGCTGTAATAAAATACTCACCAAAAACAGTGTGGGGAAGAAAGGTTTGTGTATCCTACAGGAGCCCACCATTAGGGGAAGCCAAAGCAAAACTCAAGCACAGACCATGGGGCACGCTTCTTACTGGCATGATTTCCGTACCTTGCCATGAAAGACTTTCTACTTTACTTTTGTAGCCCAGGCCCTTGTGCCCACCATGGCACCACTCAGTGGGTTGGACGCTCTCACCATGATGCCCCACAGACATGCCCATAGGCCAATGTGATAAAGGCAACTTCTCATTTGACTTCTCTTTTCCCAAACTTGCCTCAGTTTGTCTCAAAGCTGAGTGTGGCTATGAGTCTCTTTTGCTGAAGACTTGGTTTAATTCAGTCACCTTGCCAAAACACTGGAGTCGATGATTAACTTTCTGTCCTCGATACCTCACAAGTCTGTGGATGTGCTGGAAAGGTCCAGGAGAAGAGACAGAGAAGATGGCTCTGAAGCTCAGGATGACCTCATTGGAAATGACTGGGACAGTGGTCTTGGACTCCAAGCCCCCAAACAGCTAGAGAAATATCTCCCTTGTTTAAGCTACCATTATTTTATTATGTTAGCTGGGTGCTAATCTTCTGCATCTCCCCTAGTCAGCAGTTCCTTTAGACCAAGGGAGAGTAGGGCATTTTCCTCTGCTTGCTTTATGTACAGTGAAAGGAGAAAGTGCACCTAAGACAGGTGCACTTCAGGATAAAACAGGGAAGAGTGTGGTGGTTTGAATCAGAATGGCTCCCACAGGCTTATATATGTGAATGCTTGGTCATCAGGAAGTGGCACCACTTAGAGGGATTGGGAGGTGTGGTCTGGTTAGAGTAGGTGTGGCCTGGGGGGAAGGAAATTGGTCTCTGGGGGTGAGCTTTGAGGCTTTGGTAACCCACCAGGCCCAGTGGCTCCCGCAGCCTGGGGATCTGGATGTAGAACTCCCAGAAACTTCTCCAGTACCATGTCTGTCTGCTTGTCACACTATGTTTTTGGCTGTGATGACAATGGGCTTAAACCTCAGAAACTGTAAGCAACCCCCAATTAAACATCTTCCTTTATAAGAGCTGAAGTGGTCATGGTGTCTCTTCCCAGCAATGGACCTCAGACTAAGACAAGGGGCCTGGCAGATGTCATTCTTAATTTATGTCACAAACAAATTTTGAGAGTTTCCTTTGTGTCTGGTACTGATCCAGGTGCCGGTACTGTAGTAGACAAAGGCAATGTATCCCCCACTTGCAAGAAATTTTTGTTTTGTTTTGTTTTTTAATTTTCTACCTTGGCCAAAGAGCACAGGCACAAAATATAAGTAGTTCTTAGCCGGGTGGACACAGGTCTGTAGCCCCAGCTACTCAGAGCAGCTAGAACATCCAGACTGCAAAAATTAAGGCTTGCCAGAGGTAAAGTGTTCATTTCCAGGTCTCAAAATACAAGTTCACACAAATAAACAAACAAACCCAAGACTGTGGCTGTAGCTGAATGATGGAGTGCTTAGTTAGCTTGGGCAAAGCCTTAGGTTCAAATCCTACTGGAGGGAGGGATGGAGAGATGGAGGGATGGGGGAAGGGAAGGAGGGAGGGAAGGAAGAAAGGAGGAAAGGAGGGAGGAGGGAGAGAGAAAGAGAGAGAGAGAGAGAGAGAGAGAGAGAGAGAGAGAGAGAGGATTCTCTTCCAATAATGAGAGACAGTAACCAAAGAGAAGGGGTGTACTGGGTGAGGGAGGTTGATTTCAGGCTTCACTTAGACAGGTATCAAGTAAGGGCCCAGCAGGGCAATGGGAATGTGTTAAATGGTTTTCTGTCAAGAGTTTCTGGCCTGAGTGGTATTTGAGGAATAGAAAAGACCACGACCTGTCAGAAAGTGAGATCCAGGACAGAGAAGCTCAGAGCTGAGATCATGCCAGGTCTTGTACTGTACTTACTGGACAGTCTTAATTCTGGGAAGTGGGTGCAAGTGCACGTGCACACACATACAGAGATGGGATGCAGGATATCGGTGTTAGTTTTTGTGTGTTTGTGTGATGGTGCAGGGGGTGGAAAGGTTGGAACCTTGGGCCTCCTACCTGGTGAGGCAATGTCTCTATTACTGAGCTAGATGTCCAGTGCTAATATTTTAATCCAGTCCCTGGGCTGTGGGGTTGAGCCTTGCCTGAGAGAGACAACTGACTTGTTAGGAGTTTATTGAGAAATACAGTTGAGAAATGCTGGTGGGTTTAATCAGATTTGAGCAAAGAAGCAGTAAGAAACAGCCATATTTAGAATATCTTAATAAATTGAAGGTTTTGCTGACCTGGTATGGCATATGGATGAAAAGGAGTTATTTCAAAAATTTTAATCCCAGTAGCCAGAGAATGGTGACACCATTAACTGAGGTTTCGCTGTGGGAGATGTCTGGGGCTTGGTACTGGGACAGCAGGATCTTGGTT
The DNA here is from genome assembly GCF_021556685.1 of Rattus norvegicus. Taxonomy (NCBI): domain Eukaryota; kingdom Metazoa; phylum Chordata; class Mammalia; order Rodentia; family Muridae; genus Rattus; species Rattus norvegicus. The sequence goes on along the minus strand of NC_141546.1, from coordinate 52,933,012 downwards.
TTAGCCAAGTTAGACATAACTCTTATGGAACAGTATGCAGTATCTAAGAAGGAATGACTAACAAAATACATGTTTCCTGGTGGGAAATATATTTCTCAGAGAGGGGATATTGATAGTGGACAGGTTGCTGAGTGTGCTCTCAAGTAGGTGAGCCGGCCTGGGACTGAGGAAGCTCATTCACAACAGCAGGAAAAGGGCAGGCGGTTGCATGGGATGCTGGGCACCTGGAGAAATTTGTAACCTACTACAGTGCTCTCAGTGGAAAAGAAGCAAAGTGGCAGGAGAGGAAGGGAGGGAGGGAGGGAGAGAGAGGGAGAGAGAAGAGGTGTGATGGTATTGGAGGCACGATGAAAAAAATGTAGGAAACTTTGGTTTAGACTAGCAGGGTACAAGGACTTGGCAAAGGCAGTAGAACTGCCTGCGACTGGAAAGGGCCCCCCTCTAAGGTTCCAGTCTAGAGGTAAAGAGAGCTGCCTGTCTCCAGCCACAATGGGCTCAGCAGGTGCAGCGCAGATTAGGCAGAGAACTGGAGCTCTGCCAAGCCGGGAAGACAAAGTGAGAGAGGGTCCGAATAGTGAAGGGTCTGACCAAGGGAGCAATTACCAATGATGGACCACGGAGGCTGAGCTGTTAGAGAAGAAGGGTGATGACAGGAAGGGGCTGTGGGACCTTGAAAAGGTGGTAGGATCGACAGATTGAGGTTTCCTTGGCCGGCAAAGGATTGTGGGAGAAAATGGTACCAGAGGAGAGCTGGTAGGAGAGCAGAGCTGGATGCAGAGAACAGTTCATAAAACAGACGGTGCCCACCATGTCCCTAGTCCAGGGCTCCAGGTAAAAATCTACTAATTAATATGACCTTGAAATAAAGTCTAAAAATGCCCCAAACACTTCCTGTTTATTACAATTTCCACAAAGTCAGACTCATAAAGAACGTTAAGGAATTCCTAAGAGTTAATAACAAAACCACATGCCTGGAAGCAAATTCAAGAGGTCCCGGTACAGATGACTTCAGTCTCCCACCAACACAGACCCTCTAGGAGGAAATGCTACCACCAAGGTGAGCTGGCTATTTGCAAGCTCCAGAACTCTCTGAGGTTACAGATTTTGTAAAACACTTTCACAAAGTTGAAGGCCTTGTACTTTGTTCTTTTTCTGGTGCGAGTAAGAGAATGTCAGTGTGAAGAGGTGGTAGTGGCCATGTTTTTATTCCCAGCACTCAGGGACAGAGGCAGGTGGATCTCCAAGTTTGAGGCCAGCCTGGTCTATAGATTGAGTTCCAGGACAACCAGGAACCAGGGCTATACAGAGAAAAGGAGAGAGAGAGAGAGAGAGAGAGAGAGAGAGAGAGAGAGAGAGAGAGAGAGAGAGGAGGGAAGGAGGGAGGGAAAGAGAGAGAGAGAGAAAAACAGAGCCACAGAGAGACAGAGACAGACAGAGAGTCAGGTCAGAGAGGGACAGAGAAAAAGGGAAAGAGAGGGAGACAGACAGGAAAAGGGGGAGAGAGGGAGAGAAGGGAGAGGGAGAGAAGGAGGGGGTTGTGATAGAGTGGGTGATACCTGTTTTACAGCCTTAATGGTGCCGGAGGCATTTTTTTAGTTGTGGCTTGTTATATGTAAGCAATTATTTGTGAAGATGGTAAAGAAGACAATTTAGGACATGGAAGTCTTATCCCTCAGTATTCCCACCACAACTGAAGGACTTGCCTGTGATGACACGGAGCCGCACTCAGAAACACCGAGCTGATGGAGAGAGAGCCTCTGTCTGGTTTTCTGAAAACCCATGGTGTGTCCCTGGTCAGTCTCTTCTCTTGCTCAAGTTAGTCTGGAATGTTTCAATTGCCTGTTTGGAAATTTGCATCTTTCTGGTTTTGCTGAGCTTGTTAGGGGCTTTCCTCACAAGGACAGGCTGAGTCAGGGGCTCTGGAGAAGGGTTTTGTTCCTATTGTCAGGTCTTTTATATAGTTTTGAACTGTGGGCTCTTTGCGGTGCACTGCATCCCTAAAATCTACGTAAAGTCAGAGAGCAATCTCTCTCCTTTTTCTTCTCTGCGAGACTAGAAATAAGCACACTGGAGAGACCAGCCAGATGTGACAGTGCAGAGAAACAGCTGCTTCTGAGGCCGAGCTCCCAGTGCTGTTGCTACAAACTCCTGATTATCCACTTCTGGTTCTTATTAAAGGCAAGCAGTATTTTAGAAGGAAGTGCCCTTTAAGAAAGGACTCTACAAGCCCTGTACTCAAGAGTGAAGGAGAACAGGTTAGATTATTTTGAACTTACCTTATTTGCTGCAGCAACTTAGACCTTCAGAAACAATGCCAAGGAAATCTAAGAGAGCACAGAGACTCTGAAGGAAGAGACTTTGGAAAGAAATACATTTTTTCAAGGTGTTGCGCTTCAGATGGTAGGAAGGAGGCAGGAAATGATCAGATGGCTGAAGGAGGAGGGATCCAAGAGTTGTTATAGACTGAGTTTAGGAATGGCCTCAAAGGAGCTTCCAGGAAAATGGAACTTGGGGGACACAGCCAGCTGATTCCAGGGGATTCCAAACAGGAGCGGGCATGATGTCAGCCACCCCCCCTCTCTCCTTCCAGCCACACGGGGGGTTCTGGGTTTCTATCTGTGCTCCCTTCTTTACTTAAGCCCCCCTCCCCAACTCCACAACGCCTCCTCCTTTCCTCTCCATTCTCCTTCTCTACCATTGAGTTTTTGCTACTCAGCATGGGATACTCATGTATATGCCCGGCAGCTCTTTGAAGCGTATGTTCTGACATCAAGAGCCAAAGGGCCTGAATTGCCTTTACACGAATTCTTACTCCTTGAGAGAAATTCTGATAAACACCATTACGGTCAAGGTGGGCTCGGTGATTCAAACAAGAAAGCCAAGTTTCGAAGTCCCACACCCGCGGATCACGGCCCGCAGCAGCTCTCTGCTCCCAAACCCCGTGGGAGAGAGACCTCACCGCCTGGTCAGGTGGGCGCTCCTGAGGCTGCAGAGCGGAGGAGACCACCAACACTGCCCACCCCTGCCCACATCCCTGGCCCAAGAGGAAACTGTATAAGGCCTCTGGGTTCCCGTAGGGGAGGGCCCAGGAGCGGCAGGACCCCTGCGCCTGAGACACCGCCGGAACCTGAAGGAAACAGACCGGATACACAGTTCTCTGCACCCAAATCCCATGGGAGGGAGAGCTAAACCTACAGAGAGGCAGACAAGCCTGGGAAACCAGAAGAGACTGCACTCTGCACACACATCTCGGACGCCAGAGGAAAACACCAAACACCATCTGGAACCCTGGTGCACTGAAGCTCCCTGAAAGGGCGGCCCATATCTTCCTGGTTGCTGCCGCCGCAGAGAGCTCGTGGGCAGCACCCCGTGAGCAAACTTGAGCCTCGGGACCACAGGTAAGACCAACTTTTCTGCTGCAAGTGACCTGCCTGGTGAACTCAAGACACAGGCCCACAGGAACAGCTGAAGACCTGTAGAGAGGAAAAACTACACGCCCGAAAGCAGAACACTCTGTCCCCATAACTGGCTGAAAGAAAACAGGAAAACAGGTCTACAGCACTCCTGACACACAGGCTTATAGGACAGTCTAGCCACTGTCAGAAATAGCAGAACAAAGTAACACTAGAGATAATCTGATGGCGAGAGGCAAGCGCAGGAACCCAAGCAACAGAAACCAAGACTACATGGCATCATCGGAGCCCAATTCTCCCACCAAAATAAACATGAAATATCCAAACACACCAGAAAAGCAAGATCTAGTTTCAAAATCATATTTGATCATGATGCTGGAGGACTTCAAGAAAGACGTGAAGAACTCCCTTAGAGAACAAGTAGAAGCCTACAGAGAGGAATCACAAAAATCCCTGAAAGAATTCCAGGAAAAAATAAATAAACAAGTAGAAACCCATAGAGAGGAGACACAAAAATCCCTGAAAGAATTCCAGGAAAACACAATCAAACAGTTGAAGGAATTAAAAATGGAAATAGAAGCAATCAAGAAAGAACGCATGGAAACAATCCTGGATATAGAAAACCAAAAAGAAGAGACAAGGAGATGTAGATACAAGCTTCACCAACAGAATACAAGAGATGGAAGATAGAATCTCGGGAGCAGAAGATTCCATAGAAATCATTGACTCAACTGTCAAAGATAATGTAAAGCAGAAAAAGCTATTGGTCCAAAACATACAGGAAATCCAGGACTCAATGAGAAGATCAAACCTAAAGATAATAGGTATAGAAGAGAGTGAAGACTCCCAGCTCAAAGGACCAGTAAATATCTTCAACAAAATCATAGAAGAAAACTTCCCTAACCTAAAAAAAGAGATACCCATAGGCATACAAGTAGCCTACAGAACTCCAAATAGATTGGACCAGAAAAGAAACTCCTCCCGTCACATAATAGTCAAAACACCAAACGCACAAAATAAAGAAAGAATATTAAAAGCAGTAAGGGAAAAAGGTCAAGTAACATATAAAGGCAGACCTATCAGAATCACACCAGACTTTTTGCCAGAGACCATGAAAGCCAGAAGATCCTGGACAGATGTCATACAGACCCTAAGAGAACACAAATGCCAGCCCAGGTTACTGTATCCTGCAAAACTCTCAATTAACATAGATGGAGAAACCAAGATATTCCATGACAAAAACAAATTTACACAATATCTTTCTACAAATCCAGCACTACAAAGGATAATAAATGGTAAAGCCCAACATAAGGAGGCAAGCTATACCCTAGAAGAAGCAAGAAACTAACCGTCTTGGCAACAAAACAAAGAGAAGAAAAGCACACAAACATAACCTCACATCCAAATATGAATATAACAGGAAGCAATAATCACTATTCCTTAATATCTCTCAACATCAATGGCCTCAACTCCCCAATAAAAAGACATAGATTAACAAACTGAATACGCAACAAGGACCCTGCATTCTGCTGCCTACAGGAAACACACCTCAGAGACAAAGACAGACACTACCTCCGAGTGAAAGGCTGGAAAACAACTTTCCAAGCAAATGGTCAGAAGAAGCAAGCTGGAGTAGCCATTCTAATATCAAATAAAATCAATTTTCAATTAAAAGTCATCAAAAAAGATAAGGAAGGACACTTCATATTCATCAAAGGAAAAATCCACCAAGATGAACTCTCAATCCTAAATATCTATGCCCCAAATACAAGGGCACCTACATATGTAAAAGAAACCTTACTAAAGCTCAAAACACACATTGCACCTCACACAATAATAGTGGGAGATTTCAACACCCCACTCTCATCAATGGACAGGAGCCAGATGTAGATCGCTCCTGAGAGGCACAGCCAGAATACAGCAATACAGAGGCGAATGCCAGCAGCAAACCACTGAACTGAGAATAGGACCCCCGTTGAAGGAATCAGAGAAAGAACTGGAAGAGCTTGAAGGGGCTCGAGACCCCATATGTACAACAATGCCAACCAACCAGAGCTTCCAGGGACTAAGCCACTACCTAAAGACTATACATGGACTGACCCTGGACTCTGACCTCATAGGTAGCAATGAATATCCTAGTAAGAGCACCAGTGGAAGGGGAAGCCCTGGGTCCTGCTAAGACTGAACCCCCAGTGAACTAAACTGTTGGGGGGAGGGCGGCAATGGGGGGAGGGTTGGGAGGGGAACACCCATAAGGAAGGGGAGGGGGGAGGGGGATGTTTGCCCGGAAACCAAAGAATTATTATTAAGTATTAAATAAATTAAAAAAAAAAAAGAAAGCCAAGTTTCTCCTTCCGTGCATAGAAAATGGAAGTCAGAGAAGACTGTAGGCTGGGGTAACATCCCTAGAGGAACAGATATGGAAGAGTTTATCTCTCGAGCTTGATTTAAACAGGACTCAGATGCATGTGCAGTTGTCACAGTGGCACAGTGCTTTGTAAGACTGTGTCCCTTGGCATATTGGGTAGTTTCCCTCCTGAGAAGAGGGAACTTGGGAAATATCACCTCATATGGTTAATTCCCAGTTCCAACTGCTCTATTTCCCAGAGCCGTCACCATTCTGTTACGTTCGAGAGCCTTTAGTGACAATGTGGCTTCACTGTTTGGTGCTCATTGCTTGTAAACAAGACTCTAGTTTTGAACTACCTCCCTTTCTCTCCAACACGTGGAAATTGAATTATCGGATGATATTAAGAAGTATTTTTTTCTTTTACTTTTGAATCCATCAACACCACGTTAGTAATTACGCTATTATGACGTATCAATCTTATTAATTACATCTTTCAACACTGGAGGAACTTCTAGTACCAAAATATCTCAACACATCTCTGACCACAAGCTCATTTGCTAGTTATTTATGTTCTATGAGTATGACAGAGGAAGACAAAAACCTGTGTTCTTGAGGAAGTTGTTCTGCACTTTACAAGCAACCTAGACAGTCTTCCCTGAGTGAATGGCTGTGTATTTCTGCATCTGTTTGTGCTGGTAGCATCACAAATGTGTGAATCATGTTGTCTGTTGTGTGTCAAATATTACTCTCCAGGGGCTGCAGCTCCTCATGCGTCCTCCTTGTTCAGAGCGAGAGGAGAGAGTCTTTTTTTCCTTTTTTCTTTTTTTTTAGTATATGTGCTCCTGAAGCGAGCACGAGTCTTTTTTTCTTAATAGGATGCTTGTGTTAGGTACATTTTGGAGATAAAATTTAGAGTTTCTTCTTTTTGTCTTTGACTTTCATGGTTTGCAAGCCTCTCGGCTCATGTATTTATCTTGCCAAGAAGCTTTAAGACATGAATCTATATTTTGAGACGCCATCTCCAACCAAGAGGTAAGCTGTGAAATTCTTTGCCATGATTAGCTTTAAATTCTTGGAAGTTATTTGGTTTGCTCTTGCTGGTGTTGATGTGACTCTTTTAAATATAAAATACAAAGTTCTAGTTTCATTTAAAGAAAGAAAACCTCAACAATACTGTTTTGTGCTAGGCAGTAACTCTCACCAGGAGGGAGGCCTTCCCCGTATCTAAGAAGTCTTAGAAACCACTTAATCCAGGTAAATATTTTTATAGACATTATTAATATTCTTCTTGCTACTGGCTTGTATAGATAATATTTGAATAGGGGGAATTGAATATAGGCACGGACATGGGCTTAACATAATGGCAAAATCTATGGTGGCATGAAGGCTTCTCATTCCTGCTCTGATAAGTCCTGGCTGTATGTAACCATGAGATGCCACAATCTCTGTGGAGCCCTTTTCACACAGGTGAGAGGAAACAGTATCTATTGCACAATCTTCTCAGGGATGGAAATCAGGAAATTCTCACTGTAATCTAGCGAGAGCTGGTATAAAGACTTATTGGAATAGCGTTTGCTGGTCACGGTGCCTGCTGGCCGCGAGAGCTGGTATAAAGACTTATTGGAATAGCGTTTGCTGGTCACGGTGCCTGTGGGCCAGCCAGCTGTAGGGATCCGAGGAAGCCCTGAGTGTGTGAAGTGCTGAGTGAATGTGTGTGGGTGCCATGGGCATAGCTGTGACAAGGGCCAAGGACAAAGCCTTTCCCTGTATAGACCAGGCTTGACCAGCTTAGTTACAGAGACCCCTCATTGAGACTACCCAACCCCCTGCTTCTGTGCTGTACAAAACAAATGCAGTGAGGTTTGGGCAGTGCTGTAGTGTAGCTCCCCTGGAGTATCTGTATCCCATCTGCCCCAGCTTTTCCGTCTGTGTGTCTGTGTGTCTGTGTGTCTGTGTGTCTATGACTACTTAGCCCCTTGACCGCTCCAGTCAGGTTTCCCAATGTAAGCAGACAACTAGACAAGAGTCTCAGGGAAGCACAAGTTTTATCAGGTTTCAGCACCCAGGCACTTTGATTCTTTGACTTGATTTCAGACCTTCTGAAACACTGAAAAATCTGTCTTATGTTACTAAAACTAACATCAATATGGATAAATTCCTAATTTTATTAAAAGAGATAGTTGACTTCTCGAGAGCGTACCCTTCAATGTCCAGGCATTTGGCTCATTATTACGGGATTTCCACTCCAGGAGTTAACAGGGAAAACATTTTTGTGAATGCTGTACGGGTTGGTGATTTGGAATCATAGCAGAAGGACTAGTTTGGATGGTATCTCAGTGATATCACAGCCCATCTGGTGCCTTTTGTGTGTACACTTGTTCTGTGCTTGGAGAAAACTAAGGTAGATCCGAACATAGGTGTTTACAGAGCAGGAAGAGGCTATGGAAAAGAGAAATATCACATAGGAAAGTGGCAAGGGGCCTGGAAACAAGACCACATAAAGCTAGATACAGAGGGAATTGAGAAGTATTCCTAGAGAAAGTCTGATTAAGGAGCTGATGGGTGCAGAAAAACAAGCACTGACAGCCAGACTGGCAGCCGGATTCGCAAGAGTGCAAGGTTGTGGATACTGGGGTACTGAGTGCAATGGGGAAGAACAGAATGTTTAAGCATCATAATGACGTGACTCCTGAGATGTGCACTGAGAACACAGTTCTTAGTTGGGCAATAGAATGAATAGAAACATTCCACTTTGACAATGATGGTCATGATGCTTGCTTTTTGAAAAGTCCTCAATTGCAAGGCATTTTATCTTGCTGTGCTTTTTTTTTGACAGATTATTTTACTTTTAATAAAAATCATTCTAGTATAGTTTAGTAAATCAGGCTTTTTTTGAGTGTCTAGCATGTGTCCAGAATGCTTGACCAGGATTTCTACCCATTCAGTCCTCAGGTAAAACAAAGGCTGGTTATAGTTGGGACATCACACTTTTCTGTATTTAGCCTATGAACTTGGAAGATGCTACAAGAAAAAAGCTGATGTCTTAGACCAGTTTTTGAAAGGATTTGCTTAGGTTTTTAGTAAATCAAAGATATGTGCAACCTTCAATTTTATAACATGATTTCACAACATCTGCTCACTTAAAATTGTCTTAGATTATTTATTGATTGTGTGTAAATGGATGTGTGTGCATGTGTGCCCATATGTGTCACAGGACATGTGTGAAGGTCAGAGGACAATTCTGGGCACTCTTTTCTCCTTCCATGATGTGGATCCCAGGGATCAAACTCAGGCTGTCAGGCTTGCTGTCTCTCAACAATCTCAACGGTCCCTTGTCATTTAGAAGAAACTCTGCTTGTTAGCTAACAAGGGCATTACTTCTGCCCTCCTTCCCTCCCCTCACATAGATCTAAGCAATCATTAACCAGGTTTCTTTTCTATGGATTATCTTTTTTTAACATGTTGTGTAAATAGTATCATATAGAGTAAGGTATTTAGTGACTTGTTTCTTTCACTATATCTTTATCTATACCTATCTATCTTTCTATCTCTATCATCTGTCTGTCTATCTATCTATCTATCTATCTATCTATCTATCTATCTATCTATCTATCTATCTATCTCACCATGGGTCAGTGGTGTGTTTCTTGCTATGGCAGGTGACATTACATTGTGAGACTATACTACATTGCTTACTCAGTCATTAACTGATAGACATTTGGTTATTTACTCTTTTGCCTAATATAAATAATGCTGCTGTAACATTTGTGTGCAAGATTCTGCATAGATGCACATCTTCATTTCTCTTGGCTATATATAGGAGTGGAATTTCTAGATTCTGGCTTTGCTTAACTTTTGGAGTAATATTAAATTTTTCCAAAAGTAGCCAGATTTACATGCCCACTGGCACTTGGGCCCTTGTTATTACCTGACATTTTGGTAGCCATCCTGTGGGTATAAAGGATTATCTCACTGAGACATTGGTTAACATTACTATTATGGTTTTATATGCTTATCAGTCATTGGTGTATCACTGTATTTTTATTTTTCAGATAGAAAGATTCCTTTTTTATTTTAGGACAAATCCCAACAAGTGTCTATTTATACACACAGTGTGAGGCTTCTGGTGTTTCTTCTCAGAATTGTACTCCCTGAGGTTAATTTCACAAGTATTTGTTGTAAATCTATGGTATCCTCACCACCACAGAGGTAATAATAAATATAAGATGGATCTCATTGGGAGGAATTAAATTACGATTTTGTCCTATCTGATAAACTCAGAACTATTTTCAATCAGTGTCCCATAGCATGTTAAAAAGACGGTTTACTAAAGAAAAGTTCTGAACCCCCTGTTCTTCTTTGCACTAACTCCGGATATGTTCATGTAATTACATGTTCATGTAATCAAGCACAGCCTCCGTTGCTTTATATGGGGCTGGAGAGATAGCCCGGTGGGCTCTATAGCACTTACTGCTTTTGCGGAGGACCCAGAGTTTGGTTCCATTTCCCCAAAAGGTAGCTTACAATTTTACAATAGTCTGTAACTCCAGTTCCAGAAGTTCTGTTTCCCCTTTCTGGCTTCTTACAGGCATTACATACAGATGATACTCATGGACACATGCAAGTAGAACACACACACACACACACACACACACACACACACACACGTCATTGAAAACGCATAGTCTCACAGTTCTTCTAAATAAAGGTTGACTCTTTTACACTATTTAAAATGCAAGTACTACTGCCCCACGTGGGGATCCATCATGTCTGCAGACACCAAATCCAACACCATTGCTGTGCTCAGGAGGTGCTTGCTGACAGGATCCTCGTGTGGTGGTTCCTGAGAAAGTCCAGCCAGCAACTGACCTTGGCTTGGAGCCAAGCATCAGACCGAGATCAGGGAATCTGGTGGGGGAGGTGGCAGAAGGATTGGAGGAGCAGAGTGGGGATTGCAACCCCATAGGAAGAACAACATAGGCTGGCTGGACCACCCAGTTCTCCCAGAGTCTAAACTACCAACCAAGGAGTGTACCTGGAGGGATCCATGGCTCCAGATACGTATATGTAGCAGAGGATGGCCTTGCCTGACAGCAATGGGAGGAGAGGCCCTTGGTTCTGGGGAGGCTTGATGCCCAGTGTAGGAGGATGCTGGAGAGGTGGAGTGGGAGAGTGTGAGTAGGGGAGTACTCTCATACAGGCAAAGGGGAGGGGGAAGGGCAGATATGGGATGGGGGCTGGTAGAGGAGTAACCAGGCAGTGGGATATCATTTAGGATGTAAACAAATGGAATGATTAATAAAGAAATAATATGGTCTGCAACTACAAAAAACAAAAACAAAAATTAAAATGCAAGTACTGTTTAACCACTTGACTGCTTAATGCCATATGTCCACACTGTTCCTTCATTAAGAAGAAATGATTTTCCCAAGCCAAATATCTTGTGAATTAAACTCATTTACAATGTGTTCATATTTACAGACTTTAAGTAAATTAAGGAGTGAATACATTTTGGTAAATCTCTTCAAATTAATTTTTAGAATATGATTTAGATGTGGCCTTAGCATATGTGTTGAGGAAAGGAATGTTGACTTGAAACATGACGACCCTCAAAGAACTGGGAGTCTGACAGAGCAGTTAATATTCATCGTGTCTAAATCCATACAGTAATTTCAAATAAAATACATTTTTGTATTGATCTCACCTTTCCAATGGCTTCCCTTTTTGTACACAAGTGTCTGGCCTCACCCTTAGAAATAATTCCATGTCATGTGTGGTGATTTGATGTGTAGTAGACATGACACCTCTGTGGGAACCATCTTGGGCAAAACATTTTCTGGACAAGACTTAGATATGGTGGCATGCAGGCTAGAAAGTACCTCAGAGCGATTTGATGCAAGGTTCTTTCTTTCAGTGGACAACCTGAGATCTCTACAGAGAAGAATCTGCATGTGAGCATCTGGGGAATTCTGATAAGGCTAAGGCCTAGAAGAGTTCTCCTCCCTCTACTTCTGTGGGATAAGAAACCGGCATGCCCACCATTTACTTTACAGACATCTTATCAGAGGTCTTCCACATCTCAGTATGCTAGTGTTCTGTAGAAGAGTTAGGGAAATGGTACATTTGTTTAAGAGACAAGACCTGAAGAACAGGTAACAGATGATATCAGTAGACCCAATACTACCTTTGCCCTACAGGGATCTCTGTGCCGGGTCGATGAAGAAGAAGAAGGATTTATCAGGAGGACTTCAGAAACAATAGATGTTAGATGGCCAGCTTAGTCCTTCAGGGATGTAGTTAAAACATTAGAGGACTCTGTATCCTCAAGCACAATTCTTCATTTTGGTCTGGCTTTACTGCAGGTGTGTGGAAACACATCTTTCTGGTGGAATGGGCACTTGAAATCAAGGGCAGCAATGAGACAAGAGAGCAAGGTCCCAATGCTCTGTCTGGAAACATGACCCAAGGTGATGTAAAACATCCCTGACCTCTGTTACACTGACAGGTCACACATCTGTCCTTAGGAAAGTGCTACTCTGCCTGCCTTCTCCCACTCTGTTCCTCATCCCACAGATTGACTCGGATGTCTCCTGCACTAGCACATCGGCTACAGTTCCCTGTCATTGTCTTTATTCTACTGGGAAGTGTGACAGTGGGAAAATGGAGAACTAGAGCAGCGTTTTGTGTGCTCAAATCTACACCTTGAGTGTCTTCTAATTCGAATAAGCTGTGTGGGGATTCATTAATTCAGCAGCTTTCTCTTCTCTTTCTTTCTTCCTTCCTTCCTTCCTTCCTTCCTTCCTTCCTTCCTTCCTTCCTTTCTTTCTTTCTTTCTCTCTTCCTCTTTCTCTCTCTCTTTCTTTCTTTCTTTCTTTCTTTCTTTCTTTCTTTCTTTCTTTCTTTCTCTCTTCCTCTTTCTCTCTCTCTCTCTCTCTCTCTTTCTTTCTTTCTTTCTTTCTTTCTTCCTTTCTTTCCTTCCTTCTCTCATTTTGAAGTTCAAGGACAGTTTTATGATGATTTAACAGAAAGATCAAGTGCAGATTAGTTGAAAATCCTGGCAGTCACTAGGAGGTGATGGAGAATAGGTGAAATCTCTTAAGTTAGAAATAGAAACAGCTTACTAATGAGAGCAAAGGCACCGAGGAGAGAGGGGTTGGGCTAGTGAGCTGAGAAAACCATGGAGGCATCAGCCATGCAGTGTTTCATCTTTCATTGTCCGCTCCCTCCCTGTTCGTGTTTCGTGGGCGTTATTTCACTGGGAGCAGCTTAGTTTTTTAACCTCTTACCATGGAGGTAAGTTTGGGTCTATAGCCAGGCAAAGTTTACATAATGAGTCTTAATTAGAATATAAGTTTAATTAATTGACTACATTTAATTAAGGAAATCTAAAATATGAGTTCCCGTCTAGTGGGACAAGGAAAATGTCAAGGAGTAGCGCGTTTTGTCATTATCTGTGTTATTTCGTGTGGTCAGTTTAGGCTTCCGAGGATGGAAAGGCATGTCCTATGTAAGTACTTTCACAGCCGGAGAATGGAAACTTCGGTGTTTCAGATCTTAACAGGAACAACTTGGTCTTTGGACTTAGAAAGCTATCAGGTCAAGGGTCATTTTAGTGGAAGCTACAAAGGGAGGAACAGTTTTAACTCTCTGGCAGAATACTCCTTGATCGGATCTAGGGCTCAATAAGAGAACCACACCTATCTCCAGAGAGAACTCATCATGTGCTGTTCTGCATAACCAGTGCACTATAGAAATAAAAAGCACACACACACACACACACACACACACACACACAGAGAGAGAGAGAGAGAGAGAGAGAGAGAGAGAGAGAGCAACTCCTAAATAGAACTAAAATATTTTTCAAAGCATTCTTTCCCTACTCTGATTATAAATACAAAGGCGTTATAATGCATGAGTGTGTAGGGCAACTCCTTGTTGTCTTTGTCCATGATCTAATTGTAGGTTAGACTTCAGATTTAAAATATGCATCGTGATTGCATGTACCTAAGTCACAACTGAGACCATGTGAAACATACTGCTCACTGAATGACCTTTTAAAGAATTTACTCGTGAGTCTACTGTTGTGCCCAGATATGTATATGTGTACCGTGGGAGTGAGGGATTGATTCCTGTGGAGATCAGAAGATGGGATCAGAGACGCTTCAAAACTGAAGTTACAGATGGCTGTGAGCTGCCATGTGGGTGCTTGAAACCAAACCCAGGTCCTCTATAAGAGCAGCATGTGTCCTTAGAGAGCCATCTCTCTGGCCCCTAAGTGGTATTTTTAGTAGACACATCTGGAACAAGTCAGTTCATACAGGGCTGGTTTTAAATGGCTTCATGGGCATTGTCATCAATCTCTCATCAACTATCAATTAATTATTAAGTACCAATGGGTATACTTTGTAATTGGTAATAATTTTACTTAGTGTAAAGAGTGCCAACTAAAAACTGCTCAGGTGATAATTTTGAGTAGCAAATTCAGCAGTTTTCTTAATTCCTGGAATGTTTGTTTCTTATACTTTTCGTGCCTCACAGAAAATGAACTAACTACTGTTCTTATTAAATAATTTCATTTAAATACTCAAAACCATATCATGTTTATATGGATATTTAGATCTCTAAGTTGACTAAATATAGAAAATAAATGTCTGCCTTTCAGTATATCATGATAAACAGCATTTGCCTTTTATTCCAGTGATGTTATAGATTATGATCAAGGCTTAGTCTAAATTTTCCCTAGATGAGAGGCTTTTGGTTCTCTCACTATTGCACAGCATGAGTGTCTGTAGCAAAGTCAGAGGTCAGATTCAATGTCAGCTGTGAAAAGAGCCTTGGATTTACAGTGGTAGCCCAAACAGTGCTGCACATCCAGTTGGTAGCCCCTAAATCCTTTCAGACTCATGATCATTAGTCATATACTGAACTTTATGGGGAGATGAGAGGAAAGAGAACACGGCCTCACTACAAATGCTGCTAGGAGGAGCCATTTCTGACAGAAGCAACCTAGAGAACAGGCTCTTGAGAGTGACTTGGGCTTTGTAAATCAAAGCCACCTCTGCCAAGGCCATGCCTGGAATCCCACTGCCAGGAGGAGCTAGGCTGATCAGGAAGACTTTAAGGAGTTCGTTTTCAGAACATTTCATTTTTATACAAATAGTTTCTTCAAATTCTTCAACTGCTGCTGAGGCAGGCAGGACTTTTAGGCCTAGAGTCAAAGTCATGCCTGAATTTTCTTCAGGGAAACTTGAGGCTCCTTGTCTCCTTTCCTAAAGTGTCGAAGTCCCAGAGTACCAGTGGTACAGGCGATGAGTTATGTACAAAGCATTTTCTTTCTGCCACGTATCACTTAGTGCTGTATGTCATACTTCGCCAATGGAAGCAAAATGCTCCTGTAAGCAGTCTCTCTAGTGCACAGCATGTTGCCTTATTAACAAAGGCTTTGGCATGCATATAATTAAAACGACTATTTCTTTATTGATGACTTATGTGAAATGCTGCTTGCATGATCAGAACCACAGTAGTGCATATTTGAAACATCTCTATATGTATTTAAGATGGGAATAATTAAAGTTGTCCTAGTAACTGGTGATATACTCAAGGCAGTGCATTGCAATACCAATATACGTTGGTCAGAGCTCTTTGACAAATGTTTTTCTTAATTATCATGACCCTGAAAAGAAAAGCTAGTGAAAACGTCTACTCTTTGAAGGTTTAAAAAAATCAACCCCCCACCACAAGTAAAAATAGAGAAACTTTAGATTTTAGGGGGCTCTTGGCTCCAAACCTAAGTGTTGCTTGAAAAATAGCCCTTTCAGCTTCTAGCCAACAGCCACTGTTTAAATACACAAGGGAAATTCATAACAACTCTGCTTTAAATGGATGTCTACCATTTAAGGGGAGTGTACTCTTTTGAAAGGAGAGGAAGAGAAGGAAGAGGAGGAGGAAGGAAGAAGAAAAAAGGAGGATGAAAAGAAGAAAGAAAGCAAAGGAAGGGAGGGAGGAAGAGGAAAAGGAAGAAGAGGAGGAAAAGGAGGAAGAGGAAGTTACCTTAGTAAATCATGTAATTCATTCCCTTTGAATTAGACATGTAGGAAAATGGAAGTAAGGTGAACAGCAACACCGACAACTTCTAATTCCTATCATAAAACTCTTCCAACATTTGTTAGAAATGGAGTCTACAGTCACCTAGAGTGGGAGTTAATGTAGAATAATTCTAAAGAGCCTGTTAAAGTGGAGAAATATAAATATCATTCTTCCACTTGTGTCCGCCCATGTTGAGAGTCAGCTGGCCACCAAAGAATGGCCTATTACAAAATGGCATGACATGGCATCTTGGTTACAAGTATGTAACTCATCTCAAACTTCTTTCCCCTTATTTGCATGTACATCTGGTCATTCGAGTAGGTGTGTTCGTTCATTAGCTAATATAAAAGAAAGCCTCCTTGGATGGGGAGGTGTACAGGGAAATGCTAGTGCACGTGTTGACAGCATGTGTGGATAATCTTCACCATAGTTATCTCCTCCTTATCCCCAATATTTATGGCCTGACGACTCCTCCCCTACAGAGACTGCTCCTACTGAGACAGCTAAACCTGTCTCCTTGACCCAGCTGCATATAACCCTGCCTCCTTGCTCATGTGTGATAACGCCACCTCCTTGATTAGCTGTCTGCAATAAACTTGCGTTGCTCAACTCTAGATGAACACCCGAGCCTAGCTTGCTGTCGAGTGTCCATCTGTCTTTTCTTCATCTTCCCCTGCCCCCCCCCCCAGTTAGATCCAAGTCCCTGGAACTGTACAAGGACACAGTACAGCTGAAGTTTACTACCTTTAAGGGCAGAACCAGAATGTCATCCAGTGAGAATGGGAGTTTGTGATAATGGGAATACAGGTTTGAGGCAAAATAGAATTTAACAAAAAGTGAAGTCCAACAATAGATAGCTGGATACAAAAGTTATTGGGACTAATATTATCAACATGAGACGTATGGATTCATAGAGAATATTTAATTTGGCTTAGAGGGTACAAAGAACAGCAAGTGAATACAGCTTGTCTGTATGGTGTCATGAAGGACCATGACTTATTAGAGAAGACCCTGAAACTGATCATTCTGAGAATTCTGCTATTAGCTATACTTACACTGTTGAGCATTAGAACTCACAGGATTTCCTTCCTGTTTAACTAGTTAGCATCTCTCCATCTCTAAGCCTTTAACCCTACCTCCCAGAGATTACTACTCTACTGTCTCATATGCTTCAGCTTTCTCCACTGGCAAGGCAGGACTTACTTTGTTTCCTGTGCCTGGCTCATTTCACTTAGTGTAGATTCACCCATGTTGTTAAATGGTAGAATTTCCTTCTTTTCAAAGGGTAAACCATTTGATGGCATACATGTAACACCTATTCTTGATCCATTTATCCACTTGTAGAGACTTTGGTTAAACACATATCTTCACTATTTTTGAGTGCCTTAGTGAACACAGGAATGGATATATTTCTTAGCTACCCCTACTTTCCTTTGTAGAGATATCTTGAAGCTGAATTTCTAGTCATATGCCAGTTATATTTTTAATCTCTCCAAGGATGCTCTGTTGTGCTTTTCATGATGTTTATCATACTTTGGATTCACACTAGTGTATGATTACCTTTTTCTGAATCCTTGCAAGACTTACCATTTGTCACTTTGCAAATAGCTTTTCAAGCAGGTATGAAGTGGTATTTTATGATTTTTAATTTTAAGTTATTTGAGGATGAGTGATGGTGAACATTTTTTGGTTTGCTATTTGTTTTATTCTGAAAAATATCTATTCAGGTCCTTTGTCTATTTTTAATAGTGTTAGTTTGTCTTTGCTATTGGGTTTTTAAATTCTGTGTATACACACACACACACACACACACACACACACACACACCATATATATAGCTTTAAAAGATTTTCTTTAATGTGATAGGTCATTACTTGCTTCTTGAATACACAGTGTTGAGAAAATAAAAATAAGTAGAAGAAACCAGTTATAATGGACAATGTCTATAATCAAAGCACCTGGAACACCGATATAGGAGGATCATAATTGGAGGCTGGTCTACAGAGCAAGACACAACCTCTGGAGAATGAATGAATTAATGAATGAACCAACCAACCACCCACCCAGCCATCCACCCACCCAACCAACCAACTCCAAGAAAGCAAGCAAGATAAATTCTCTGTAATTGGTGTGGGTCATGATTAGTTTTTAATCTGATTCCAAAGATTCAGGCAACAAAAATGGAAACAGGAAAAAAGGAGTGTACAAGATTAAAAATTCTCAGCCCTTTCTTTAAGCAAAAAATTATTAATAACTGCAAAACAGGAAGACAAGAAAAACATGTTTATTTCTTTACTTGGTGGCTAAACATTTAATGTTACATATTCAAAAAGGGATTGGCAGGACACTGGGATTCCTATATGGATGTGGACAATGTGAGTGCCCCATTCACATTCTCTTTGATACCTATAGAGCCCTACACTTTCTTAGATTTCCTGTGTTACCCCATGTTTCCTACCTTTTCTGTTGTATGTCCTGTAGGTCACAGCAGAAGGCCAATGAGTCCTAAGTCTAGCATTTGTACCCCAGGGATTTTCTGCAGGACAAAGCTCAGGGTCAGATTTGATGTGAAGTGGCTCCTTACGTGGCTTCCTGGCCTTTCCACTGATGTGTTCCTCTCCATCTCTCATTCGTCTTCCTGTGATGCCTTTTGCCCATGCTTCCTTGTTCAACACAGGGTCTGCTTCAGTGACACCATCCACATAACTGCTTCAGTGACATCATCCACATAACTGCTTCAGTGACACCATCCACATAACTGCTTCAGTGACACCATCCACATAACTGCTTCAGTGACACCATCCACATAACTGCTTCAGTGACACCATCCACATAACTGCTTCAGTGACACCATCCACATAACGATACGTTGGGTAACTAAAGGTGTTTTTATCCACATCTCTCATTCTGATTTCCAAATATTTGGATTTAAAGTCTAGTTTATACCTAGAGTTTGACTGTGCTCATTGCCATGACAATATTCAGAAATCCTTGAATGGGTCGTCAGCTGAGTTGTGTAAGAGTACTCTCTAAGAGTTTTATTTTTGACAATTTTGAAAGTTTAAGCTTATCTAACTATGCAATGCTCTGTTTTAAGAATCTAATGTTAGTTTTGCTTGTTAACGCATGGTGTGTGTCAGACACTGAAAGCGATTTACAGATATTACCTTATAAAATCTTCTTAGCAGCAAGGTTGGCCTACAGTTTACAGATGAAGAAATCATAGCCTTGATGATTAACTAACGGATTCCCAACTACACTATAAATAACTAGACCTTGACTTTAAGCTTGGAATTAACTCCCAGGTTCACATACCTTTGCCATCAAATTTCACTGCCTTAAGAGAGAAAAATAAAAATAACAAGAAAGACTTAAGGAGTTCAATATAAATTAGAACTATATGCGGAGGTACTGATTTCTTGATTAAAAGTTACTTAAAATTCTGTCGGCTCATATATTTATTTGTAGAGGATGCTCCTGTGTGGCACAGCATGTGGTTTTGAGGGAACGCTGTCCTACAGTAATAACAGACCCTTTGGGAAAGGGCTCCTACACAGCTGTCTAAATGAAGGAACTTGTCTTTGACAAATGATCATTTTTATATTTTAGGCCATTTAAAAATATTAAATCAGCTTCTTTTAGACACTTGACTAATGAAACAGTAGAAAGTAGTGAGTTAGAAAGGAGTCACTCCGGTGACTAAGTTCTTTGTGTCTCCCCTATCTGGAAGATGGATGAGGTGGTGCTTTTCTTTAGGGAGTATCTTAAGAATTGTTAAACATGCCGTCTTCATAGTTTCCCATCAGTCTCCATATCATTCTCTGGCCTAGGAAGCCCATTGATAGGATTCACTCAGGCAGAGAAAGGGCAGATACGTTTGCCAGGAGCTGCTTGAAACTCTCCCAGGAGATGTGGCCAGATCTGCTTTGGTATGATGACAGATGGGCCATACATCTCTCAAAGAAATCAGCCATTGCCTGATCCCAAGCCGCTAAGTCAGAAACAATGACGACTACACGAGTTTATGTAGAGGAATGGCATGCAAGCTCACAAGTACATTATAACTAAATAAAGTAGTGTTGTAGGAAATATGGGGGGAAACCCAGCCTTGTGCCCATGGAGGAAAAGAATAAAGAAGAAAATTGAATTCAGGGACAGTCTTGCCCCCAAAGCTAGTTTAACTTCCTGCTTGGGAGTTGAGTACATAAATGAAAGAGGCTTGCCATGGAGTGTGCAGAGAAGGGAGAATTAAGAATATCTGATTTTCTGTGGGAGAGGACAAAGCTTCTGAAAGCCATTCCTTCCTTCCTTTCTTTCTTTCTTTCTTTCTTTCTTTCTTTCTTTCTTTCTTTCTTTCTTTCTTTTTTTTTATTAACTTGAGTATTTCTTATTTACATTTCGAGTGTTATTCCCTTTCCCGGTTTTACTGGCCAACATCCCCCTAATCCCTCCCCCTCCCCTTCCTTATGGGTGTTCCCCTCCCACCCCTACCCCCGTTGCCGCCCTCCCCACAACAGTCTAATTCACTGGGGGTTCAGTCTTAGCAGGACCCAGGGCTTCCCCTTCCACTGGTGCTCTTACTAGGATATTCATTGCTACCTATGGGGTCAGAGTCCAGGGTCAGTCCATGTATAGTCTTTAGGTAGTGGCTTAGTCCCTGGAAGCTCTGGTTGCTTGGCATTGTTGTACTTTTGGGGTCTCGAGCCCCTTCAAGCTCTTCCAGTTCTTTCTCTGATTCCTTCAATAGGGGACCTATTCTCAGTTCAGTGGTTTGCTGCTGGCATTCGCCTCTATATTTGCTGTATTCTGGCTGTGTCTCTCAGGAGCGATCTACATCCGGCTCCTGTCGGTCTGCACTTCTTTGCTTCATCCATCTTGTCTAATTGGGTGGCTGTATATGTATGGGCCACATGTGGGGCAGGCTCTGAATGGGTGTTCCTTAAGTCTCTGTTTTAATCTTTGCCTCTCCCATCCCAGCCAAGGGTATTCTTTTTCCTCATTTAAAGAAGGAGTGAAGCATTCACATTTTGATCATCCGTCTTGAGTTTCATTTGTTCTAGGCATCTAGGGTAATTCAAGCATTTGGGCTAATAGCCACTTATCAATGAGTGCATACATTGTATGTCTTTCTGTGATTGGGTTAGCTCACTCAGGATGATATTTTCCAGTTCCAACCATTTGCCTACGAATTTCATAAACTCGTTGTTTTTGATAGCTGAGTAATATTCCATTGTGTAGATGTACCACATTTTCTGTATCCATTCCTCTGTTGAAGGGCATCTGGGATCTTTCCATTTTCTGGCTATTATAAATAAGGCTGCGATGAACATAGTGGAGCACGTGTCTCTTTTATATGTTGAGGCATCTTTTGGGTATATGCCCAAGAGAGGTATAGCTGGATGCTCAGGCAGTTCAATATCCAATTTTCTGAGGAACCTCCAGATTGATTTCCAGAATGGTTGTACCAGTCTGCAATCCCACCAACAATGGAGGAGTGTTCCTCTTTCTCCACATCCTCGCCAGCATTTGCTGTCACCTGAGTTTTTGATCTTAGCCATTCTCACTGGCATGAGGTGAAATCTCAGGGTTGTTTTGATTTGCATTTCCCTTATGACTAAAGATGTTGAACATTTCTTTAGGTGTTTCTCAGCCATTGGGCATTCCTCAGCTGTGAATTCGTTGTTTAGCTCTGAACTCATTTTTTAATAGGGTTATTTGTCTCCCTGCAGTCTAACTTCTTGAGTTCTTTGTATATTTTGGATATAAGGCCTCTTGTTTTGTTGAATATAGGCTTTTGTAGTAGGATCTGATGATTTTTTGAATTTCCTCTGAATCTGTAGTTATGTCTCCCTTTTCATTTCTGATTTTGTTAATTTGGACACACTCTCTGTGTCCTCTCGTTAGTCTGGCTAAGGGTATATCTATCTTGTTGATTTTCTCAAAGAACCAACTTTTGGTTCTGTTGATTCTTTCTATGGTCCTTTTTGTTTCTACTTGGTTGATTTCAGCTCTGAGTTTGATTATTTCCTGCCTTCTACTCCTCCTGGGTGTATTTGCTTCTTTTTGTTCTAGAGCTTTTAGGTGTGCTGTCAAGCTGGTGACATATACTCTTTCCTGTTTCTTTCTGCAGGCACTCAGAGCTATGAGTTTTCCTCTTAGCACAGCTTTCATTGTGTCCCATAAGTTTGGGTATGTTGTACCTTCATTTTCATTAAATTCTAAAAGTCTTTAATTTCTTTCTTTATTTCTTCCTTGACCAGGTTATCGTTGAGTTGAGCATTGTTCAACTTCCATGTATATGTGGGCGTTCTTCCCTTATTGTTATTGAAGACCAGCTTTAGGCCATGGTGGTCTGATAGGATGCATGGGATTATTTCTACCTTTCTGTACCTGTTGAGGCCCGTTTTTTGACCAATTATATGGTCAATTTTGGAGAAAGTACCATGAGGAGCTGAGAAGAAGGTATATCCTTTTGCTTTAGGATAGAATGTTCTATAAATATCTGTTAAGTCCATTTGGCTCATGACTTCTCTTGGTCTGTCTACGTCTCTGTTTAATTTCTGTTTCCATGACCTGTCCATTGATGAGAGTGGGGTGTTGAAATCTCCTACTATTATTGTGTGAGGTGCAATGTGTGTTTTGAGCTTTAGTAAGGTTTCTTCTATGTATGTAGGTGCCCTTGTATTTGGGGCATAGATATTTAGGATTGAGAGTTCATCTTGGTGGATTTTTCCTTTGATGAATATGAAGTGTCCTTCCTTATCTTTTTTGATGACTTTTAGTTGAAAATTGATTTTATTTGATATTAGAATTGCTACTCCAGCTTGCTTCTTCTGACCATTTGCTTGGAAAGTTGTTTTCCAGCCTTTCACTCAGAGGTAGTGTCTGTCTTTGTCTCTGAGGTGTGTTTCCTGTAGGCAGCAGAATGCAGGGTCCTCGTTGCGTATCCAGTTTGTTAATCTATGTCTTTTTATTGGGGAGTTGAGGCCATTGATGTTGAGAGATATTAAGGAATAGTGATTATTGCTTCCTGTTATATTCATATTTGGATATGAGGTTATGTTTGTCTGCTTTTCTTCTCTTTGTTTTGTTGCCAAGACGGTTAGTTTCTTGCTTCTTCTAGGGTGTAGCTTGCCCCCTTATGTTGGGCTTTACCATTTATTATTCTCTGTAGTGCTGGATTTGTAGAAAGATATTTGTGTAAATTTGGTTTTGTCATGGAATATCTTGGTTTCTCCATCTATGTTAATTGAGAGTTTTGCAGGATACAGTAACCTGGGCTGGCAGTTGTGTTCTCTTAGGGTCTGTATGACATCTGTCCAGGATCTTCTGGCTTTCATGGTCTCTGGCAAAAAGTCTGGTGTGATTCTGATAGGTCTGCCTTTATATGTTACTTGACCTTTTTCCCTTACTGCTTTTAATATTCTTTCTTTATTTTGTGCATTTGGTGTTTTGACTATTATGTGACGGGAGGAGTTTCTTTTCTGGTCCAATCTATTTGGAGTTCTGTAGGCTTCTTGTATGCTTATGGGTATCTCTTTCTTTAGGTTAGGGAAGTTTTCTTCTATGATTTTGTTGAAGATATTTACTGGTCCTTTGAGCCGGGAATCTTCACTCTCTTCTATACCTATTATCCTTAGGTTTGATCTCCTCATTGAGTCCTGGATTTCCTGTATGCTTTGGGCCAGTAGCTTTTTCCACTTTACATTATCTTTGACAGTTGAGTCGATGATTTCTATGGAATCTTCTGCTCCAGAGATTCTCTCTTCTATCTCTTGTATTCTGTTGGTGAAGCTTGTATCTATGGCTCCTAGTCTCTTTTTTTGTTTTCCTATATCCAGGGTTGTTTCCATGTGTTCTTTCTTGATTGCTTCTATTTCCATTTTTAATTCCTTCAACTGTTTGATTGTGTATTCCTGGAATTCTTTCAGGGATTTTTGTGATTCTTCTCTGTAGGCTTCTACTTGTTTATTTATGTTTTCCTGTGTTTCTCTAAGGGAGTTCTTCACGTCTTTCTTGAAGTCCTCCAGCATCATGATCAAATATGATTTTTAAAGTAGATCTTGCTTTTCTGGTGTATTTGGATATTCAGTGTTTGCTTTGGTGGGAGAATTGGGCTCCGATGATGCCATGTAGTCTTGGTTTCTGTTGCTTGGATTCCTGCATTTGCCTCTCGCCATCAGATTATCTCTAGTGTTACTTTGTTCTTCTATTTTTGACAGTGGCTAGACTGTCCTGTAAGCCTGTGTGTCAGGGGTGCTGTAGACCTGTTTTCCTATTTTCTTTCAGCCAGTTATAGGAACAGAGTGTTCTGCTTCCAGGTGTGTAGTTTTTCCTATCTACAGGTCTTCAGCTGTTCCTGTGGGCCTGTGTCCTGAGTTCACTAGGCAGGTCGCTTGGAGTAGGAAGGTTTGTCTTACCTGGGATCCCGAGGCTTAAGTTTGCTCATGGGGTGTTGCTTATGAGCTCTCCACTCGGGCAGCAACCAGGAAGATCTGCGCAGCCCTTTCCGGGAGCTTCCGTGCACCAGGGTTCCAGATGGCGTTTGGTGTTTTCCTCTGGAATCAGTAATGTGTGCAGAGTGCAGTGTCTTCTGATTTCCCAGGCGTGTCTGCCTCTCTGAAGGTTTAGCTCTCCCTCCCACGGGATTTGGGTGCAGAGAACTGTTTATCAGGTCAGTCCCTTCAGGTTCCGGCGGTGTCTCAGATGCCAAGCCATTCCTTTCAATGGGAAGGAGATGCACAAATATATCATTCAAAGAGAATTCTTGCATATGCACCATGTCTGTTCTTTTAAATGTGAGGGCTGAATACTCTATCTGAAATAGCTTTTGAGGTCTGGAATCTAGTGCACACACATGCAGCACATGTGAGTGTGTGCTTATGGTGGGGCAATGGCACATTCGTGAATAGGTCAGGTACATGAATGTGGATTGTTTGAAAGAATGATTCATCTCCAGCCACAGAGGCAAACGGGAGAAGAGAGGAAGGTGAAGGGGCTTACGGAGCAGACATGGTGAAGTGAAGGCTAAAGGTGAGAGAGGAAGGGCTTAAAGAAGCCAACTCTGTCATCACATGTGCGGAAACTTCTCCACCCCATAGCGTTTTAGTTGTGATCCTCTCTCCCTGCACCCTCACTCCAGGCCAGGTTTATTTGTGTTGGCCTTGCCCTTGGTTGGCTCCATTCGAAGTCTTAGCCTTCCAGACTCAAAATTTGACAACTGTTCATTTTGAGGTTTATCTTGTTCAGGGAGAAATACATCCAAACTCGTATTGCTGGTTCGGAATCACGTTTATTTAAATGGACATACCATGTCCTTGAGAATTCTCTGGAAAATGGGGGGCGGGGTGGATTGGGGTGTGCTCTCCTCATTAAAATATCTTCCTGTGTGTGCTGAGAATGTCAAGCAGCCACTGCATTCTCCTCCAGGGAGTTCATAATCAAACCCAGGACCTAGTTAGATGAAAAAAAGAGCCCCCTTTTAGCCCTAACAAAGTCATATTCTTTCTTCCACCAATCCTTGCCCTCTGTAAAACATAAAATAAAAATTTTAAACCTGTTTATAGAAAAAAATGTTTCCAACTATTAGAGCATAATAAGGAGCTGGAGTTTTTAGAATGTAGGCAGAATAAAGCTACACGCTCACTGTGTCGTGCGCGCATGGGTAAGCAGCTCTTGAGAAACTGGGGTTTCTGTTAATGATGGTCATGTCGTTCCTTGACTATTAAGTACTTGTCAAGCCCTTAGGATGTTCACTTTCATACCATTTAGGTGTTCGGAAGCACTTGGCGGATATAAGGAATCCTCTGAGCTCGGTCTGCAGAGCAATAGACATTTACCCTCCCAGGTCAGTAGGCAGGGATTATTTGCATAAAATTCAGGTATGCAAATTCAGATGTTGCAGATGCTGGATAGGTAACGGGAAGGAGAGATTATCGCCTTTGGGGGCATTTGAGACCGATGGGCTTGATAGGTGAGTTGAAGACATTAAAATGATATCAGCTCTGTAAGGCACAGTCTTTGACTACCTGTGAATTTATCATACCTGGCCCAGAGGGATTATGCGATTACATGAATGCACCTAGGGGAAATAAAATACACTGGAAATAGTGCCAGCAGTTTGGTGACTGACTGGCCTTTATTGGGAGAGGTTTTCAGGGAGGAACATTAGCGTCGCTCTAAACTGAAGAAGAGATACACTGGGAGAGCCCTCCTGGTGAAAGGCTGGTTCGAATCGACCTCTCTTCGTAATATCTCCACAGATCATTGCGTCCTCTTCACTGTTTCCAATCAGTTTATCTGGAGTCTGGGAAAGCAAAAGAGGTGGGGCTCAGAAAGAGAATTCGGGGCTGAAAGCAGCGTGGAGGCCTTCCCCCTGTTCCGTCAGCCGTAGAGGCCGGTGCCGAGTTGGGGTGGCTTCCCCTCTGAGAATTTTGCTTGCTGTGGGTGTGGAAAAATAAAGGCCATAATTTCAGGGAGAGAAAACCAAATAGCCAAGCACTGGCTCCTAATTCTGCAATGATGAATCACGTATTTATTTCAATGTCAGAGAAAAATTTCCCAGGAACCTTCTGTGAGTATTAGGATGCCATTCTGGGGTGTATTTATCTCTCCAAAGGCTTACCCTTCCCCTTCACTTTAATTGGCTATGTTAGATTGATTTTTGAAAAATGACAACTTACGGAGGAAACATTCTGGTTTCCTGAAGCAATTATCTTATCTTCCCAGTTAAAAGTTCTACCCTGCCATCCCTTCAGTGGCTACCTCAGTGGAGGTTTTTAAACACATCTTAAAGTGACGTTGGGAAGAAGAGATAAGGATGTCTCCGTTGAGGATTTAAACTTTTCTTTAAAGGAATTCTAGGTGTTAGCAGCTGCCTGAACACCAAAGGTCTAAAATCAGGGGGTAATATCTCTAGAAAATCAGACTGCAAGTCCGCTAAGCAGGAGACTCAAAGTACGAAGGCGCCACAGACAAGATAGGGGCCAGTTCAAGCCTGGAGTTTCTCCTGTGCTGTCCCAGGTGGTAATCCAGCTTATCTTTGAAGTTTCCCAAGACTGAGGGATTTTGCTGTCTCCCTATGAACCGCATTCCATTTTTCTTGGCTTCTCAAGAGATTTGTAAATTCTTCCTTAAAGGCAAAAAAAAAAAAAAACAAAAAAACAAAAAAACAAAAAAAAAAACAAAACAAAAAAAAACACACTTTTTTTTTTAAACTTCTACTTATGTATTGCACATTATATGAGTTTGAATTCTCCTGTAAATAGATTTTCATATATTGGAAGAAAACATTCACTATCACATTTAGATAGAATTACCAAATCTGGATTTCCTTTCCGTTTCGTTTTTGTAGTTCATTCACAGTTTTTGCCAGTACAGAGGACACCGGAATGTATTCTCTAGTCAGAAGGTTATTTCTTTAAATTTCACACGGGGCAGGATGGAGTGAACATAGAGTGTAGACCTCCAAGATTATCAGCTTGGGAGGAAATAAAGTCACCGATGGGCTGGACTCCTTAGAAACTCTACCGTCTGAAGGAAGGGTAAGGACCACAGTGCTAAGAGCTACCTCATGAAAGAATCTAAAGGCACATTCCAGGTGCAGGCTCTGGAACCAGGTGGGGCGAACATTATGAAGAAGCCTTGGGGCTCAAGAAGTGATGTAGTACAATGTTACCCCAAATTCGAGAATAGATGTCAAATGTCATTCATAGTTTACTTCCTTGTTTCCTGTTGGAAGCAGAGACAGATTAGTATAATAGTGACAAATTTAGACAATACCAAAATACAGTGAGTGGCTAGTAAATGAATTTAACTTTGAGGCAGAATGTTATTCCTTTTCCTCTCCCACCATGCAAAAAGTGCATCCATTCCAGAGGTGGGTAGAGGTTGTAGTTGATCACAGTGTTTAGTTTTATTCCAAAATAACTGTTTAAGGATATTTTAATAAGTTTTCCACTGGTTGTTTATTGTGTCTTGTGCTCAGTAGAAAGGGATAAGGCTTTTTTTCCTCAAAAATTATTTCTAATGCAAGTGTCAGTATAGCCAGTATTGTTATTCTGTGTGTACAGCAACATATGTTTTAATTTTAGAGTGAAAATAGGCCTCTCTTACTTATTTGATGACTTTCTTTCTGTATAACAAATCCAGGTAGGGATATTATTGTAAATAGAACTATTTTCCGTTGACTTTGCTTTCTCCAAACAATTGCATCATGATAAAATTAAAAACACTTTTTCAGCCTCCATGAATCACTAGTGTTCGCTAAACTTTTCTCTACATTCCCCCTGACCAGTATTTCCCCGTTAGGTTGCAAACAAGCATGGAAAATTTCACCTTTCCAGACAGGACCTTTTGGAAACCATGAGCAGCAGGAAGGGAGGTTAAATTTATATTTAACTTAGATTTTTTTTAAACCACGAATGATATAATACGGGGCACCGAGCAATCAGTTTTTGGGTATAATTGAGCTGGCTTGTTTGCTGGTTCAATTATTTATGAGCCACTTACAGATTTATTTAGGCATCTCAGCCTACCCTGACCTCCATCTCCCAGAACCCAATATCTACACAGTTTGTTTTCCCCGTTTGGAAACATAAATAAGCAGGCTTCATACCAGTATAAAACATGTTCATGTGGCAAGACAAAAAGGCGATTATGTGCTATTTGAAGTTAGCCCCAAACATGAAGTTCCTCCCATTACTCTGTGAGGGGACCCCTAAAATATGAGGAATAAGCATGAAGTTCCTTCTGTTGCTCTGCGAGGGGACCCCCAAAATATGAGGACTGTTGAAACAAGGTGACTAAAGAAACCCTGTCTATTTTAATATGACTCAACAATGCATTAAACAAAGAGTGGGAGCAGTGTTGGGAGAGCCACATGTTTGCTACTTCTCTCAGAAGGCTTTATGATTAAAAAAAAATGGGCAAGCTAGGAGTCTGAGAATTTTGAACTACTAAATCAAAGGTGACAGCCTTTCTCAGGAGAAGTATTCAGGATTGAACATGGAATTACAGAGCTGAGATAGGATACTAGTGTTTAGGTAATTGGGACTCCATGACTTTGACCACTAAAGCATGCAGACTAGAATGGTACAGGAATTTAGAAGAGAGAGTGAAGCAACCAGAGGTAGAAACACCAAGCAATGAAAGGGACTTGGTGAAAGTGTATTGTAAGATACAGGGGGGCAGTGGGAAGCCATAATTTTGACCGGAGCTGCCTTCTTGTAGGTGTCCTGGAGTTCTTCGGGAAGGTGCGGACAGGGCGAGGTCATGGCAGTTGTAAGTATTTGGGATGAAATGGGGAACAAGGCTGGCTTCACAGTTGGCTCTTATAAAAGCCGGAAGGCGTGCCCTGAATCTGTCAGCAACTTTTCCGTTTGTATTGAGTTGGATAAACAGCAGAGCATGGAGATCAAAACCAACTTATTTTTACTCTGTGTCTTTGTGGGCTCCTGGAGAAAGTGACAATCTCACTGACATTATTTTCCATTATAATTTTTTGGCCTTAATTCTGTTGAGCTTGTTCATTGTTGGTGTTAGCATTGTGCTTAGCAGGCCGTGTATGGGATTAGCACTGCTGTCTACCTACGCTTTTCCATGAGCTACCTACAGCCACATCAGTTACCGTTTGTTAATTTCAGAAAATTTGATCACATAAGTGAGGGCATTTCACTTGTTAGCTTCTGGTCTAGAGCCAGTTCTTTTTTTAAGGTGGCCTCAAGTTGTGGTAGTTAGGTCCTCCACACTTCTCCCCCTCTTCTGTGACAAGTACAAGTTATTCATAAGGAAACAGAGTACCATAAAATCTAAAACACAGCCTGGGCTTCACAGTGACAGAGCTTGCATCACATGACCTTCAAACAGCAATGAGTATTTAATTAAACTAGAAAGAAAGGGATACACTGAGAATAGCGAACCCAAGCCTGAAGGCAGGAGTTAAGGAGAGATGCCTCATGGTGTAGTTCAGAAATTTAATGTATGATTGTGCCTTATACACCTCAGGAGGAGAGAGATGTTGCGGGTTACACATCCCAAATCTGGTTGAATAGACTTTTGGTTGATATGTAGCACCCTATAGATTGTAATATCTGCAACGTAAGTTTAGAAAAGTGTTCCAGCTTTGTTGACGGGAACTTCCCCCTCCCAAGAAGATTCTTGCGTTTCTGGTTAGCTTTGGTTTTGAAACAGGTCTTCCTATGTAGTATAGATTGCCTTCCAAATCTTTAAGCCTACCATTGCAGCCTCCAGAGTTCGAACACCTGCCTCTATGCCCAGTGAGTCTGGTTGGGAATTTAGCTCAGTGATAGAGTGCTTGCCTAGCAAGCGCAAGGCCCTGGGTTCAGTCCCCAGCTCCGAAAAAAAAAAAAAAAAAAAAAAAAAAAGAAAGAAACCTTGTTTTGGATATTTCACCCAAGTACTAGGGAGACATTTGAATCTGTGGAACACAAAGACATGATGATCATGTGAGAGATGGGTGTGTTTCATCTCTGCTTAATTATCACTCAGTGCAAACTCATCTTGAAGCATCAGTCTTGTGACTGCATAAAATCAACTGAAAATAAAATGGAAAAACTGAACCCAACCACAATAAAAAGTAAACAAAGTTCAATCCCAAGCAGGGAGCTGCCATGCGCACACATTGTGGGGTCAGCTGAGCTCTGAGCATGAAGGTCTCCTACTTCTTCCTTGAGCCCGAGGCAGACCTTCAGCACTGTGGATGGCCAGTGATTCTGCTCTGAGGAGTACTTTCTGACACATGCATGACTCCCCTGGTTGTATTTCTCAAGCTTAAAGGCACCATCCAATGCCTAAGAGCCTGTTGACAGAAGCCAGGTGTGCAAGAGAGAGCTCATTGATGAGCCAGTGCACCCGAGGACCAGTTTTCTGAATGTACCAGTTTCTAAATACTTGCTTCTTGTAGGTGACCCTAAGCAGTTGGCTCTGGGTAACTTTACTCACATCCTGTGTCCCTGTTCGTGCAAACCTAACTCCTCAATATTAGGGTTTCATTCACAGTTAATGTTTCCTAGCAGTGTTAAACCTGGTGGGGAAAAGCAATGCACATCTCTTGAAGAGTACAGGCTAGACTAAACAGATGAAGCAAAGC
Organism: Rattus norvegicus; assembly: GCF_021556685.1. Taxonomy (NCBI): domain Eukaryota; kingdom Metazoa; phylum Chordata; class Mammalia; order Rodentia; family Muridae; genus Rattus; species Rattus norvegicus. The sequence goes on along the minus strand of NC_141546.1, from coordinate 52,902,054 downwards.
CCAAGGTAACACTGATGTAGTCTTTCGTGTGCCTAGTTTTACAAAATGTACTTTATCAATACTTCTTCAGTGGTCACAAAGAGACCCCTGAAATACAAGGTGAAGGATAAGCATGCTGGGACTTGAAGTTTCAAAGTGCCTTTGGAAACTAATCGCCTCCCTCATTTCTTACCTTGCTCTTTTGTGTTGTATCATTAATAGGATTCTTTGCATTCTGTTGGTAACTAATTGCTGGGACTCCTGTACTTTGGCTTCTGTAGGCAACTTTATTGTTTTCCCTAGTCAGGATCTTGTAATGTAGCCCAGGCAGGCCTCCAACTCCACAGCCCCATTGGTTCCCTGCTTAAAACCCCTAAATGTTGAGATTGTAGGTTCAGCCCCTCTGGTTTAAGGGATTTAATGGTGCTTGTCAGACTGGATGTCTGAGTGTAGAGGAATGCAAACACACTCTTATATATCACCCTGTACAAAACTCAAGTCCAAGTGGATCAAAAGCCTCAACATAAAGCCAGATACACTGAACCTGATGGAAGAGAGAGTGGAGAGTATCCTTGAATGCAGTAGAACAGGAGGCAACTTTCTGAACAGAACACCAACAGCTCAGGCCCTGACAAAGTGTGTGAGCCTACAGAATGGGAAGCGATTTTTACCAACTCCACGGTTGATAGAAAACTAACACCCAAATTAAATAATTAGCTATAAAAAACCCCTAGGAATAAAAAAACCCAAATAATCCAAGTAGAAAACGGGGCACAGATCTAAACTAGAATTCTCAATAGATGAAACTCAAATGGCTGAGAAACACTGAAAGAAAATGTTCAACATCCTTAGTCATCAGAGAGATAAAATCAAAACGACTGTGAGATTCCCTCTTCTGCCTGTTGGAGTGACTAAGATTAATAAGTAACAGCTCTTTCTGGGGAGGATGTGGAGCAAAGGGGATGCTGCTCCATTGCTGATGGGAGTGCAAGCTGATACAGCCACTATGGGAATTAGTATGAATGTTCCTCAGAAAACTGGGATCAATCTACCTGGAGATCCAGCTATACCACTCTTGTGTATGCACCCAAAGGATGTCCATAATAGCACAAGGACACTGGCTCAGCCCTGTTCATTGCAACTCTATTTGTAATTGCAGAAACTGGAAACAACCTAGATGTTACTCAACAGAAGAATGCATAAAGAAAATGTGGTAATTTTACTCAGTGGAATATTACTTAGCTGTGATATCAAATGTCAGCCAGTGAGCTGAGCCATCTGAACCTCTGAGTAATTAATTACTCTACAGATGTCCCCCAGTAACTAGAGCAGAGGCTTACCCTGACTCTGTTGCCTTCCTGTGGATCCTGCTCCTCTAACTGAGCTGCCTTGTCTGGCCTCAGTGGAATAAGATGTTTCTATTCCAGCAGTGACTTGAGGTTCCAGGATGGACTGGTTCCCTGGAGGGATCCCCCTTCTCAGAGGTGAAGGGGAGGGGAGGATGGGAGAGAGGCCTATGAGAGGGGTACTGGGAGGAAGAGTGTAGGCTGTGATTGGGATGTAAAGTGATTAAATAAATAAGTTAATCAAAAAAGAATGATAAAATTATAAAAAGAGACATCAAGAAATTTGTAGGCAAATGGGTGGAACTAGAAAAATCAGCCTGAGTCAGGTAACCTAGGCATGGGGCAGGGGAAAGTTATATATTCGCTTATAAGTGGATATTAGGTGTTAAGTAAGTGATAATCAAGCAACAATTTGTAGACATAGAGAGGTTAGTTATAGAGGAGAGGAAAAGCGAGGACACATGGATTTCCCTGGGATGGGGAATTAGATTTTATGGGTGATCTGGGGAGTGGGGGGGGGCAGGAGAGGGAGGATCAGGTGGGGAGCCTGGAGACATAGGGTAGAGGGTGAGAATGTGGAGAGAGATAGCTGGATCTATGGGCATGTGAGGGATGAGATGATAGAGAAGCTAATGCAGTGGATGAAGATAATCCTAATGAGGGCTCCTAATAATGGGAGAGTCAGAGTCTCAGCTGGACATCTCGTCACCAAAGGAGGCTTTCTGTAGCATGACTGAGCTGCATTTAATTGAATTGTTGGCCAAAAGGATCTCATGGAAATTCCCAAACAAACTGGCTGTTGCTAAGGTGATAGGTTGCTCTCTGCAAACTGACAGCAGGGCCCCATTCGCTGAGGACAAGACCCATACACCTCACTGAACACTGAGAAGCTGAGCTGGTCCCTGCATGGAGCCTTCACCCCTATGTTCTAGTCTCTTTGGTGTGGGAAGGTACTCTGCAGGCCACTGAAAGAGAAATGTAAGCACCAACCCAGCCATGAAACCTTTAATCTATAATCTGTCTTTCTTGCAAAATACGCTAGGGCAATGGTGGCTCAGGACCAATCGATGACTGATTTGACCTAAGGCTCACTCCATGAGGTGGAACCCATGCTTGACACTGTTAAGGTGACCTAGAACCTGAGACCAGGTAGCCCAGAGACATAGGTAAAACCAGATACTATTTGTCTAAAATAAAAGTATCAATAAAGTGAGTCCTATTGAATTCTACTATATTTAGACATTGATGCTTTATCCAGTCATCATCAGAGAAGCTTCCTTTCACAGCACATGGGAACAGAAGCAGAGACCCTCAGCTAGACATTATCTGGAGAGAGTTTTTAATGGGATGTCTCCATTAAATCCCTCCCCTCAGAGTCCAGGGAATCCCCCAGAAGAGGAGGCAGAAAGATTTTAAGAGTCGTGGGGGATGGAGGACACCAGGAGAGCAGGGCTTTCTGAATCAACTAAGCATGGCACATATGAGCTCACAGACATGGAAGCAGCAAGCACAGGGCCTACATGGCTCTGCACCAGGTCCTCTATGAGTATATTATAGTTATTAGCTTAGTATTTTACTAGGACTCCTGACTGCGAATGACTGAACCTTTGACTCCTACCCCTGCTCTTGGGACTCATTCCTCCTCTTGGGTTGCTATGGCCAACTTTGCTACCATAGTTTTAACTTTATTTTATTTTGTCAGGTTTGTTTGTTAAAGACTCTTAGGAGTCTGTTCTTTTCTAATAAGATACAGAAAGGGAATAGATCCAGAGGGGAAGGAAGTTATGAAGGGACTGGGAGAAGTAGAGGGAGGGGAAACTATAATCAGGATATATTGATATGAGAAAAATATCTACTTTCAATAAAAGCAACAAAAACCCTCTTTCGTATTAAACTGGATCGCAGGGCTGTAGTTTTCATTTATTCATTTACTTTTATTTTGATTTTAATTAATTAATTAATTAATTAATGATTGTGTATGTCTCTGTGTCTGTGAATGTGCCCAAGGAGGTAGGAAATGTATCAACTCCCCAAAGCTAGATCTCCAGGCACTTGCGAACTGTCTGCTGTGGGTAATGGGAACTGAACTAGCATCCTCTGTATGATATGTGCTTTTAATAACCACTGAGCTATTTTGTCAGCCCACAGCTTCAGTTTTAAACATGAGTCACACCCAGTGTTCTGTACTTGAGTGCGTTTTCATTTAATCATTGACATTTAATTTTGTGCTTCTGATGACTGCTGCTACTTACATTTCAATAGTATAAAATATTAATGAAAGGGATAGCAACTTTTGTAATTATATTTATAGTTTTAATTGACACACAGTGGCTCTGCATATTTATGGAGCACAGTGTGATGTTTCTACATACACATAGAATCTATCTATCTATCTATCTATCTATCTATCTATCTATCTATCTATCTAGAAGGTGGAGTAAACAGATAAAGGGAACAGACATCTTTGTGACCTCATGTGTTGCAAAGCTTTAAAATCCCCTCTACTATCTCTTTAGAGCTAGTCCAGCAAATATTGTCAACCCCCTGCCTGCCTGTTGCCCATTCACTTTGCCATCCTCTCTCCCCCTCTCCTTCCCCTGTCCTTCATGCCACTGATAACTACTATTCCATTGATAAATGAGATTTTATATGTTACAAAATATGTTATCTTTACATCTATGTGTATGGCAAATTTATTTCACGATGAACTTTTTTGCCCAGTTGCACATACTAGGTGGCAATGCAGGAGGCTGGCATGCCAAGGCTAGTTTTGAAGCAGTTTGTTTTGAAAAATCCTTGTGATGGCATATTTTTTTAAGGGGAAAAAAAAACCACAGTGTGTTCAAATTTTGGTTCTGTAAGATGCTAAACAGGTTTGACTGTTCATATCTAATTTCTGCTCATTTAATCCATTCTGGTTGAAATATTTAAATGTTAAATATTTAATAGGCTTATTTCTAGACCTCCACAGCCCAAGAAATGATCTGGGCTGACAGGTGTTTAGGAGCCTTTGTTGCTACCGTGCTGTCTGCAACCGCACTAATTGTGGTTGTTCTCATTAATTTGGTGCAGTTGCACTGCAGGAATTAGGGTTAATCTTGTGAGCAGCTCTGATTGTTCCAGAACCCAGGTTCTGAATCCGTTTCAGTTTCGTTTTCCTGGTGAGGCATAATTGAATGCCACCACAGCACCAAGGCAGTAGTTGGAACCATATTTATCTACAGGGAGGGTGGTTTCTATCTGCGACTCCGGGGCAAGCTTTGCAGACTTTAATTATACCCAAGGGAAATGGTCGTGCTTAGCAATATATCAAACTTTTGATGCCTCTGGACTTCATTACCATACAATCGTCACACTCTCTGTCACACCTTATTGCTTAATTTTTGTGTTTCAAAGACTCTTTATTGGCTGCGTAGGAAACAAAACGGCTTTGGCCATCACAAAGCTGGCTTCTATGGCAGGCAGAACGCCAAAACAATGCCTTTTAGTATTTCAGCTCAAAAGATGACGGTAGTTTTCATCTGGGTTTGCTTTTACCTTTTAGTTTTTTTAGTATAGATAGGACAGGCCACTGTAAGTACTATTCAAAGTTCTTCAGAAAGACAGAAGCTACCACACATGCACCCATACAGAGCATGCACACACACACACACACACACACACACACACACACACACACACGTAAACATACATGCCAACACATGCACATTGCACACGCATACGTGTTTGTTTATTAGAATATGATTCTGAAGGCTGAGAACTTCCACACCTGCTGCTGCAAGCTGGAAGCCCAGGAAGGCTTCACTGTGTGGGAAGTGGGTAGGGAAATGCTTCACTTCAGCTATGATCCAGAAAGCAAAGCACTTCCAGTGACACTGTTCCAGACAACTCAGAAGTAATGCTCAGGTAACCACCTCAGACGTTCTCAACCTCTGGGTTGGGACCCTTTGAAAGGATCAAACAACCCTTTCACATAGTCACATAAGACCATCGGGAAACACAGATATTTACATTTTGACTCATAACAGTAGCAAAATTGCAGTTGTTATGTAGCAAAAAAAATAATAATTTTATGGTTGGGGGTCACCACAACATGAGGAACTGTATTAAAGGGTCACAGAATTAGGAAGGTTGGGGACCAGTGAACTACATGGTCACTCTGTGGCTTAGCGCAGTTGACACAGAAGACCACTTAACACACTCTAGTATTAGTTTTGCATTGTGCCTCTGGATCGCATTGGGGGATTTTGTGTATGTAGGATGTGTTCATGTTCTTCCTTAATGAATATGGATTGATCATTTACTGTGTGCTAGGTACTGCTCTAAGCATCCAATAAGAAGAATTACACAAGGAGGGTGGCATCACAGTAAGAAAACAGGAAGCAAACATGAATAATCAGTAAGTTAGAGAATGTACAAAGGGAAGTCTTAAGAGATGTGTGGGAATGGTTGGAGGTAGCACAGCAGTAGCCACTTAAGCAGGCGGTCAGGGGGTTAGCAGAGATTTGCATGTTGATAAAGAGCCTGGAGCTAGAGATTGAAAGAGGATGGGACCCCAGAAAGCCCTGGGGCTGCAGGAAGGCGGTGTGTTGGGACTGGAGGAGCAGAGAGCATCTTTGTTTAGTGACTGGAGGTTGGCAGGCAGCATCCAGAATACAGGTGTGGAGTATAGGAGGAGTTCCGGTCAGTTCTAAGCTGGGGAGGTGAGGATAAGGTTCATTTTCTTTTCCCAAGAGTTATCCAGCAGTGCTGGGGAGAACGGAGTGCTGGGAGGAGGAGAAGCAGAAGCCAGCTGTTCATTAAGAGCCTGACACTGCGCTCCAAGGGCAGAGCCACAGCAGAAGAAACTGGAGCAGTAGCGAGCAAGGACTGGTTACTTAGGAAACACGAATACTTAATTAGCAGGAGGAAAAGCAAGATCTAGACTTCCTAAGAGGTTGTTCTTCCAAGTACTTTGTGACAGCTTTCAGGGAAAGAGACAAGAAGGACAAACCCAGGGTGGGTGTTAGAAGGAGTTAAGGCAAGGGAATGCAAAATTGCCAGGTGGTTATCAGACAGCAGACAGACAGACACGCACGCACACACACACACTTGTGTATATATAAATATAAAACTATTTTATTTTAATGCCAGATAGTCTTTTTTTTAATGTATATGGATGCTTTGTCTGAATGAAAGTCTGTGAAAGGAACACACACACACACACACACACACACACACACACACACACACACACACACTGAGGACAAAAGAGGGCATCAGATCTCCTGGGAGTTAAACACAGTTCTGAGCTGTAATGTGGGTACTAGGAACTGAACCTAGGTCTTCTGGAGGAAGAGCCAATATCATCTTTGGAGCCCAAGGTGTAGGTATTTTTATATCTTGTTGTGACTTTTCCAATATTTTATATAAAGACTACTGATGGAAAATACAAAGTTTCACCTTGATGCAAACACTGGCTCATATGCCTAAGCTGTCATAGCATCCATAAGGGAAGAAGACACAGTAGCATCTGTCATCCTGTAGGCCAAGGGTATAGTATCAGAGGCATTTGCCAAAGACTATTACAGACTCTGTGGGTATCAGGTCTTAACTGGGGATGAAAATGAATCATGAACTACAGATATAATACAAATACATGATTAGATGTCAGTCATTTATCTATAATAATTTTTAGACTAGGCTAGTTCAGTGATAAACTACTTGTCTGGCGCACATAAGCACTTTGGTTTGACTCAAATTCTGCATTTAAAACAACCTCATTACACTTAACGTAATTATTTTATTTTTAAAAATTAGAATACAAACTCTTGAATTTCATTCCAGCATGTTCACTCATAATTTGCTTCTCTTGAACCCTCTCAGATGCTCCCCCTCCCCAGCTCCTTTTGCCCCCTTCCCACTGGTCCCTTTTCTTCCCCAGCAGCCCCTCCTCTGCCTCCGTGTACATGGATTCTATTATCTGTTAGTCCCTGCCCCCTTCCTCTTTCATGGGTCCTTTCTCTAGTTTCAAGAACTACACCACCAATACCTCTATACACACACACATGCACACATACATAAAAATTAAAATCTACAATCTGTGTGTGAGAGAAAACATGGGCAACTTGTCTCTCTCTGCTCACTTAGCCTAAACACCTAGTTCCAATTATTTTCTTACAAATGTCATGGTCTCACTTCTTTTTTTTTTTTAGCCAAATAGACTTGCCCCGTGTTTATGCACCATGTATTCGTTCTCCATTAACCTATCAACAGTTAGGTTCCTTCTATTCTCTGGCTATGACGAAGAGGGTAACAACAAATATGGATGTGCAAGTGTCTCTGTAGGGCTTTGAGTCGTCAGGGTGATAGAGCTGGGCCCAACAGTGGCTTTGTTTCATGCTCTTGCAGAACCTCCAGACTAGCTCCCATGGTGCTGTACCTGTTCACACTCATGCTGGCACTGAATGAGCCTGATCTTTCTTTCTTTCTTTTTTCTTTTTTTTTTCGTGTGTGTGTGTGTGTGTGTGTGTGTGTGTGTGTGTGTGATCTGCACCAACATTTGTTTGTATGGGTTTGTTGTATTATTACCCAAGGGTCATTCTGATGGTTCTGAGATGGAATTCAAAACAGAATTAATTTGCATTTCCCAGATGGTTAAGGATCATGAAAACTTAAAAACAAAATTACCATTTATATTTCTTCTTTTGAGAATTATCTGTCCAACCCATCAGCCCTAATGTCGAGTGGAAGATTTGATTTTTTGCATCAGTTTTGTACGGTTTTAAAAAGATACATTTTCCATATTAACTCCCTGCTTGTCTGAAATACGTCTGGCAAGCGCTTCCTCTCACTCTGTGTGCCGTCCCTCCAGTGTTTAGTTTGTCCTTCACACAGCTTTTCTTTGCCATGAGAAGCCTTTCGATTTCATGTTATCCTATGCCTCTGGAGTTCTGTTCAGAAACTCCCTGCCTCTAACTGTCTGAGACTGTAAGAGTTCCAGGGTTTTTGGTTTTAAGCTAAGGTCTTTGATCCATTGGGAATCACCTTTTGCGTAAGGTGAGAGATATGGATCTAATTGGCAGGCAGATATCCAGGTTTCTTTGGTATTGTTTGTCATAGTTTCTAGGGCCTACTTTTTTTTTTTTTCAAAAATTAGGTGACTGTAACTGGGTTTATTTCTGGGTCTTCCAGTCTGTTCCCTTGGTCTGTTTGTCTGCTTTCTGTCAGTCCCTTGCTGTTCTTGTCACTAATGTCTGCAGCATAATCTGAAAGTATAAATTTTTATATTTTCAGTAGCACCATTTCTACAAGGGTCATTGTGACTAGGATGTTATCATTTCCCCTTCCCCTTTCTTTCTTTGAACCCTCCTATGTTCTCTTTTGAATTTATGGCTTATTTTTCATTAATTGCTGATATGTTCACACACACACACACACACACACACACACACACACACACACACACACACAGGCTCCAAAATATAACCTGCTCAATCTGTAGAATGTTACTTGTGTGTATGTTATTAGGGATGGTTCACCCATTGATATCAGATAACCAATTGGTGTGCTCTTTTCTAGGGAAGACTACCTCTCCCCTTCTTGGCATTCGTTGCCTGCCTGTAGTTCTTTGTGAAGGCCTATGGGCTTCCCCATGCACCCGTCTACTGCTGTTCTTGTTCGGCTCACGTTTAGGCAGTCAAGTTAGGGAGACTTTATGGGTGTAGCTTTTGACATTACTAAAAGAAACTCCCCGATCTGGCTTTTACAATTTTTTCTGTCCACTCTTCTATAATGTTCCCTAAGTCTTAGGTACAGCGGGTTTCTATAGCGCATGCCCTGAGACAGTGGCTCTCTTTGTTGGCTTGATGCGGGATGAGCACTAAACCTATCCGCACATATAAAGAGAAATATTTACAATGTATTTAACGATTATATTGGTTTAGTAAAGTGGCGACTATATATTCTCCAAGACTCATGACTACACTAGCCCTGGGAAGTTGGCTAAGTTTCTGGTACCAGGCATGGTTTCCATTTGCTTACTAGGTTTAAATTAGGTCTAGTTGGAGACAGCATGTTACTGTATAGGTTATTGTGCCATGCGGGTCATGGTTGTGGTTTGCGGCTGTATAAGACTTTGATTGGATGTTTCCCTCACTTGGAAGCTTGCATGGAGCTTCCTGGTACACGAAAACTAGTCCTCCGGGAGGAGACATTCAAGCCCATCTAGGCACTGTGTGTTTGAAGTGCATGGTGTTTTCAGTAACAGGGATTTACCTTTCACCTCTAGGGGGCAACAAAGAGCAGTAGCAATAGCTTGTCCTATTTTGGAGTCTCTTGGAACAGCCATCAACTCAAAAGTGAGCGTCTCCTTGCGTTGGGGGTGTTAAAGAGCCTTTGACTTTTGGAGGAAGCACTGTCACCACACACGAGAAAGTGTCGTTTAAGCTATAGATGTATATTTATATGCACACACATACATGATTCTTTCAGAATCCCTTAATTCATTTCCCTTCTTCCCTTCTTCTTTTGCACCTTCCTCTCCCTCCCTTACTGAGCCCCGCCCCCCACTTCCTGTTTCTCCAGCCAGATCACTCCTACCCTGCTATTCCCTCTGTTTTTTCCTTTGAAGCACTGGTCTTGGGTCTTCCTTAAAATGTGGTGGAAATCAGCGTTACTCTATCCAGTCTTGTGATGTTGTTTGTGGGAGGCTTTTAGGTCTGCCTCAGGTGTTGCTTGGATTGCATCTATTTAAGTGTTTCTGTGTTCATTATTTAATTCTGGTAAGCTGCCTGTGTTTAGGAATTTATTTCTTCTGGGCTTTTCAGCTTTTTGGAATATGTTTCAAAATACTCCTTAGTGATTCCCTGGAAATACGTTATAATAACTACCATTTCATTTCTGACTTTCTCAGCTTGAGTCTTTTCTTCCTTTTAGGTAGTTTGCCTGGGATTTGCTAGTCTTGCTTCTATTTTATAGTACTTGCTCTGTGATTGATTCTATGCCCTGGTCCCTTCGTGTCTTTCATTAATTTCTGTCCTATCTTTATTATCTGTCATCCCCTGTCCTTAGAGTCTGGTTTCCTGTACTTTTTTTTTTTTAACTTGAGGCACATCAAGTTTTTTTTTTTTTGTTTTTTTTTTTTGTTTTTGTTTTTGTTTTTGTTTTTTTGAGAAAGACTCTTTATATAGCTGAGACTTGCCTCAGATCCTCTATAAAGATCAGGGCGGCCTTGAACTCAAGGCAACCCTTCTGCTTCAGGGTTTTTTAATTGGATTTTTTTGTTTTGTTTTGTTTTGGTGTGTGTGTGTATGCACGCTGAGATTTCAGTGTTTCCTCACGGTGTCTGATGTCACTGATGTTTTAAGTGAGCACCTGTGTCCTCTAGAACTATCCTGTACATATCTATTCTTATAGGTCATACTTTCACTTTTCATTTAATCTTTTTGAGGATTTTTAATGTCCTCTCTGATTTTTCTAATCATCCACTGTTCACCCACTGAGGTATATTGTTCAGTCACTGAGAAGAATGTGCATCTCCTATCGGTAAGATGAAATATTCCATCCATATCTGTTAACCCCAATCAATATAATGAATAAATTAGCTTTGAAGTTACCGGCTGACTTTTATTTTGAAAGTCCTATGTAAAGGTGGCAGTACGGTTTGAAGTCATTCACTGCTGTGGTATTAGGACTGAGCTAACGTCTCGTATCTGTTAATGCTCGATTTGTAAAATCGAGAGCTCACAGATCTGGTTAATTATCATATCATTTTTGCATGTGCGAATATGTACATGTGTGTATGTGTGCATGCATGTGTATGTGTACACATGTATAAGTGTGTATGCATATGTGCAGAGACCAACCCCAGTACTGTTTTTCACATACTGCGCAACACTTTTGCAGACACCCTCTCACTGGCCTGTCTCTATGTCTCAGATTATAGGTGTGCAGCACCCCGAGTATAATGGAATTGATGGTTCTGAGCTTCATACTCAGGGCCTCGTGCTTGCAGAGCAAATGCATTACCAGTGGAGCTATCTCCCCATCCCCACCATTGTGATGAATTCTTCCCTTTATTCATATGCTATGACCCTCCTTATCTCTTCTGACTTGTTTTGAGTTCTCCTTTGTCAGATATGGAAACTGCCACGTCAGCTTCTTCATGGCTTCAGTGGTTTGGTGGGTTGATGTCTGCCCTTTGATGCGCAGCGTTTTGAGGTCTTTGACAGTGAGGTGTATTTCATGGAGACAGCAGATGGCTGGATCTTGATTTTGAATGTGGTTATTTGACCCCCACCTTTAATTGGTGATCTAAGGACATTTGAGATTTTGTTTTTCTTGCATTTGAGGTTATCATTGTGCTAGATCATTCCACAGGCAGGGCTTCTGTGGCTGAGGCTGTGGGGGCTGGGTTGAAGGACCACTCCTCTGAGGTACCTTGGCACACTGTCAGGATACTGCTCTGGGCCCCATAGCATTTTTTTCCAGTGAGCCTGTCTAAGTCACTCAGGAAATAGAGGGAACGAGGGTTCTTTTTTTCTGGTGAATTTCTTTCTGGTCTCAGCATCAGTTTCTTTAACTACACATCTGCTTCTCTCTCTAATGCCTACCCCGCTCCATTGCTCTTTGAGCAAGCATTAAGCAGGCTCAGGCTGAATCTCACAACCAGCAGCCTCTCTCTGCCTTTCAGGGAGCATTCACAAGGGACCATACTCTTGGCAGCTGTGGCTGGCAACAGTTGGTAGGAACAGCATGGCGGGGCTGGGCACTGCCTGCAACTTGGCTCCTTCTTTGAGGAGAAATTTCTTCCCTCGTTTCTGTTTTTTTCTCTTTTAGCTCCTTCTCTGACATATGAAAATCCTCTATTATATTTTCGTCTATGCATTTTTAGGCGTAGCTTCTAGTCAGCCATCTTACTTGGAAGTTCCTCATTATACTCTCCAGGAGCCTAAACATTCTATCCTTGACTCTTTTAATACTTATCAGCGACTGTTAACTGGGATTGCTTAGTAGTAGTTCATAGTTAACAAATGTATTCAGTGGAATTTATTTAGTCTTTCCTGTTGTTCTGTACTTTTATAAATTTTTTTATTCATGATATATATATATATATATATATATATATATATATATATATATATATATATATATATATATATATCCAATCCAGGTACCCGAAATACTTTGCCCATTTAGAACCATCTAGTTGAAAGTTGGCTTCCAGGGTGCTCAAATTCTAGGTCTTGCTCAGTGAAATCAGATTATCTTTTAATCAGTCTTATTAAGGCCTTGTGTAATTTTTACCATGTTTAAAGTAACTCATTACTATCCATGGTTATTTATATGAAATTAGTTTCTGAACTCTGGTAAGAAAATAGCCTTTAAGTGATGAGACAGGTTTAATAGACGTGGGCCATGGGGATTCTGGGTGATATTTAGCTGCCTAGTCTTACACTATCTGTGTCTACTTGAGTTCAGATGACACGAACTAGGCTAGTAGTTCTCAACCTTCCTAAGGCTGCGGCCCTTGAATACAGTTCCTCATGTTCTGGTGATCCCCAACCATAAAATTATTTTCCTCGCTACTTCATAAATGTGATTTTGCTGCTGTTATGAATCATAATGTAAATATTGGATGTGCAGGATACCTGATATGCAACCCCCAAAGGGGTCATGACTGACAGGTTGAGCACCACTGCTCTAGATCCTCACTGAGAATCAGCCCAGTGCTGTGTGACCACTGAAGATCACACGCAGACCTTTATGGGACTTGTGGAAGAGGTTAGAAATGGGAAGTGAACTCACACCCCTTTCATTATCATAAATACCAAATTGATATATTCCAGTTTATAGGGAATAGTTGGGGGGTTCCTTTAGTTTTCTGGTTACACTTACGAAAATACTTACCACGGTGGAAATCTGCTTTATTCTTGACAGCATTGCTGTTTGTCTCTGCCACTGTGATGGTTTGAATATACTTGGCCCAGGGAGTGGCATCATTAGGAGGTGTGGCCTTATTGGAGTAGGTGTGGCCTTATTGGAAGAAGTGTGCCATTGTGGGTATTGGCTTTAATACCCTCTTCTTAGCTGCCTACCCTCTTCTTAACTGCCTGAAAGCCAGTCTTCTGTTTGCCTTCAGAACAAGATGTAGAACTCTCAGTTCCTCCTGCACCATGCCTGCCTGGATACTGCCATACTCCCACCTTGATGATAATGGACTAAACTCTGAACCTGTAAGCCAGCGCCAACTAAATGTTGTTATAAGAGTTACCTTGGTCATGGTGTCTGCTCACAGCAGTAAAACCCTAATGAAGACACCAACCCCCTCTCCTTATTTTTGGTCTATTAGGATGAGGAAAGCTGCAATGGAGATGCTAGGTGTTGGCATAGTTACTGTATGCTCTCCCCAGGCTGCCCATGTCTGAGCCAAGTGCTTTCTCAGATGGCTTTTATTTTCAGCTTTTGTCCTAGGTCACTTGTTAAATCTTATTTAATTTTTCCTCAGCTGTTGAGTCTATTTATAGGAGATGTTTCTGTTTCTGATTTTTGGAGTTTTGAAATGTTGCAGGGTTCTGAGTGTGGCTTTTGTGAGACCCAGGGCTATGTTTTCGGTGCTTCTGTAAGTTATCTCAGTCTGATCCCTGTCTCCAGCCCTCCACATTCTGGAATCTTCTACTTACAAGGGCTTCTGCTCCTGCTTCTTTGTAAAGTCTTTGTGAATGGCCTCATTTACCCAAAGCAGTTTAAGAGTTGTAATAGCTGCTATTGGGGGCTTTTGATATAACTAAACTTGTTTGTCTGAAATGTGCCTTGGAATGAAATATACTTTGGAATGAAACAGTTTCAAATATCCAGTAGTTCCCTCCCACACTGGCATAAAAAGGAAATTCAGATTTCAAAATTGCATACCAAAACTGCAATATTGCAATATTCCAAAACTTATCTTTTTCACATTTCTTTTCTCACTACTCAGACTCAATAGCTTATAGCATACAATGACTGGTTTTCTTTTCCTCCTCTCTACACTACTGTTGTCCTCTGCCTCGGTCTCCTTGTGTGACCAGCTTTTCATCTCCCTTCCACCACTTTAAAGATGAACACTTTTCAAAGCCAAGAAGGACCCACTTTTAGAGTTGATTGAGGCCCTGACTCGCTGAGAGTGCAGAGCTCAGAGCCATTTTATAAGGCTTACTAAGCTCAGATCAGGCAGAGAACAATTTTAGGAGAACATGGCATGGTTTTAAGACCCTTCCAGCCAGGAGTGCCAAAGCTTTACCAGCTGGTTTGTATGTTAGTATGAAACTCAGATGTGATAAATTATAAGAAGCAGAATGGAATGGAAAAACCTGACTGAGTTGTAAGGAATACTGAGGACAGGGGACGGGGTAGAAAAGATTAGATTAGGATCAGTCTTTCAGAGGCTATCCCCAAAGTATTTTATACCAGTCCTGAGAATATAGAAAAGATGAGCCCATGGAGGTCTCCTAAACATGTTTAGAGAGCAGTCATGAGATCATTGCAAAGCAAGGGTAGTTCTAACTTTCTCCTTCCTTTTTTGTAAATGACATGAAACCCAAATAGAAGATAAAATAGTAACTGTAAACTGATTGGAAGAACCTCACTGCCAGAATTCTTCTGTTAATGAACTTAATCATTGTGTTTAGTAAGGACTCACCAGGTTAATAATACCAGTGGCTACACTAACTCATGATGAGAAAAAAGTCCATTCGACCACAGTGGCTAAGGACTCCCAGGTTCCGTCACCTAGAGACCCAGGAAGGTGGGCTAAGGGCATAGGATGACATGTCTAGACCCAAATGTAGACAGGAAGCAGAGAGGAATGAAGCCTTCCTTCCACCTTTTCTTCTACTCGGGCCTTTGAAGATGTAGTAAATTCAACTTCTAAACTCAATGATGAAATATCTTTACAGATACACTAGGCATCTCAGCATGGCCAGCCGAGATGGCACATACTTCTGAGTAAGATGGTGGCTTGGGAACCATGGCTACTTGCTCAAGTAGATTAATATAGTGAAAGAGAAAGGCCAGGTTTGCTGTGCCTCAGACTCCACACTGTGCCTTCCAAACCCCACAACTCACCAATGGACCCAGTGCTTGCTCTGTACACTAATGTCTTCTCCCACAATCTCAGTACCTGTAGCCTCAGCTGCCCCTGCAGTCGGCATAGGCATAGGCAGCATGTGGCTCAGTCTTAAACGCTACTTCTAATGAACCACCTGTAGAAACGGTACTATCAGTGATCTTGTACAACAAAGACATCCCCAGTGACCACTGCTCCTGGGATGAGTCACCACACTGCAGCTACCCCTACCATGATTTTGTTATGGTGACAGCTGCTATTGAGCTAGAATCACTGCAGCTGCCCAACACCATGGACCAGCATCAATTGTGTTTGTGTGTGAACTTCTTGTGGTCTGTCTCCGGGAGTCTGGGAGAGAAACACCTGAATGGGAAACAGGGAGTGCAGAGCAGAGCAGGTTAGTATGAGAGCATGGCAACAGAAAGAGAGGGGCACACAAACGAAACACAGCCAGCCAGCCAGATAAACAAACCTCTACTCAGTCCTTCTTAGGTCAAGTTACAAGGGAGCATTGTGCTGTGGGATCCAGACTTTGCCAGTACACAAAGGTACTGTGGTGGGAGGGTCTGTCATATCCCTCCAGAGCATGAATCACAGAGGACTGACTGTGGAAAGTTTGATCCCTAATTTATAGGGGGCTGGGTTGTGTCTGGCTGAGAGTTTAGGTGACCTAGGCCAGGAAACTCTGGCAGGAATAAGTCTATGCTTACAGAATCCTCTCATCTGAAATTATACACAGGCTAATTTATTTGAACTGCTCATTTGAGTCATCCTCCCTGCCTACATGGGGACTCAAGCAAATGACAGTTCTAGTAGAGGGAGAAATCATATATCTAAATGCAAAAAATAATTTAGACCAGTATCTTCTGTGTTGATGATTTTTGTCAACTTGACACGTACCTAGACATACATGGAGAGAGAAAGTCTCATTGGAGCCAAAAGCCTCTATGAAGTTGACCTGTCACAAATGTGTGGAATATTGTCTTGCTTAATGATGGATATGGGAAGGCCTAGTTCCTTCTGGGTGGTCCTTTAAGAAAGGCTGAGCAAGGCTATGAAGAGAAAGCCAGTAAGCAGTATTTCTCTGTGGCTTCGATTCCTGCTTCCAGCCTTGAGTTCCTGCCCTGACTTTCTTTGAGGATGGACTGTGATTTAGAAATTTACTATGAAATAAGTCCTTTCATTCCCGGATTGCTTTTGGCCATGGAGTTCTATCACAAATCCTAACAAAGATACCTTCCATCTCAGGGTGCTGGACCTGCTTCACTATTTTCTTTCTCTGGTTTGTTAAAAAAAATTTTATCACCAGTTGCAGTTTTGCAGGTGAATTGTTTTAGTCCATTGCACCAGGAAAGACCTTCCCAACTGGCTGCTACTGTGCTACACCTACAAACATTTTTGCTACATGTTTGCATATGTATGATCTAGTCCCTTCATTCCTTCAGACCACATGTGTCCGTTCTCATTCATATTTTACCCTCTTTCCTCCCCCTTGTTCCTTTCCCATTCACTAGTTCAATGCTAAAACCTTTGCCTTAGCAACCCTATGCACCACATTGTATCCAGCCAATGCTCTGATTTCATACATGTGATACGGAAAAGTCCCCTCAACTAGACAAAACCAGGAATGTCCTCTCCTCTCAAATAACTGCAAGACCGATGGATGAACTGAAGAAATCAATTTATGGTCTTGACAAGATAATCTTCAAAGTGAGTGAAACACTGAATTGGAGAAGAAAATAAAAAAAAAATATAGAGGAAAAATTCAGTAACAAGCCTGAAACAATGAAAAAGAACCAAATATAAGTTCTGGAAATGAAAGAAGTAATCAGTCCAAAAGAAAAAAAGAAAGAAAGAAAGAAAGGAAGGAAGAAAGGAAGAAAGAAAGGGAGAAAGGAAGGAAGGAAGAAAGAAAGAAAGAAAGAGAGAAAGAAAGAAAGAAAAAGGAAAACAACAAATTGACAAGACCATGAGAAAAATCTGTTGCAGGGATGGTGCACAAAGTCAAGGCAATCATACACTCAGTCATATATGAAGAAAAAGTGAAAATATCCAATATTTCCAAGTGCTTGGGGTACCTGCACGCACTTGGAATTTAGTAACTCATGAAGTAGAAGAAACTGATATAATAGCTAAAGGAATACAGTCTAAAGAAACCCAAAGAAAGAAGCTGACATTCAAACACAGGAGGTCATTTCAAGCCCTCAAACAGTTATTACCCAAGAAGAAACCCTCTGCGACACCTCCTAGTTAAGGTGTCAAAAGCACAAAACAAACAATTCTAAAAGCTGAGGTGAAAAGCTCTCAGACAAAGGCAGGAACGTCAATTAACTTTAAATTTTTCATGAAGACCCTGCCTCCCCCAAATTCAGTAATACACAAGCACTCTGTATTTCAAGTCCCGAAAATGAATAACTGTTAACCAAGATTACGACACCTAGTGATGCTATCCTTTCAAATTAATGACCAAGCAGGGCTATTTGAAGACAAACGGAAATTAAAGAAATTCATGACAAGCAACATTGCACCACAGAAACTTCTTTAAGGAATACTACATATTCATGAAGAAGGCAGTGCCATCCATGGGGACTCATGACAGTATATGCTCCATGAAATGAACAAATGAGCAAAGAAGAGATGGGGAAGAGCCAACCACGTTCAACCCAGGAAGCCAGTAAATGCCCAAAAATAACAAGGGAGGAGGAAAAGAAAGAGCAATAATTTAATTAACTACGTCACAAATTTGTACAAAATAGTAAGTCTTTTATTGATAGGCACAAATGTATATAGGGTCAACTCACCAATAAAAACATACAAACTAAGAGACACTTGTTTACAAGATGTGAGAAAACTATTTTGTCTCCAGAAAACATATTTAGATACCAAAGACATCCAAATACTCAGTGTCAGGTAAAAATAAGATGGAAACCAGAAAGCAAAAACTGATAGGCATGGCTAATAAGATATCTGGTATTGGTCTAATTAATTACTTGGATTGTGTGTGTGCTTGTGCGTGTGCTTGTGCGTATGTTCATGTGTATGTGTGAGTGTGTATAAGTGTGTGTACTCATACATGTGAGTGTGAATGTGTGTGTGCACCCACACATGAGAGTGTATATATGTGTGAGTGTGTATGAGTGTGTGTATGTGTGTGTGTACATGCATGCACATGTGAGTGTGTGGGTATGCACTTGTGAGTATATGTAGGCATCGTGAAATATATTTAGAGGTCAGAGGACAAGTTTCAGTTGTCATTTTTCCCCTTCTACCTTATCCAAGCAGGATCACTCTTGTTTCTTCTGTGGTGAGTGTCCAAAGCTAGCTGGCTTGTAAGCTTCCAGAGAATTATTCTGTCTCTACACCCATTTTTCCAGAAGAGTGCTAGGATTGCTGATACACACCACTGCATTTAGATTTTTGCATATGGGCCTGAGAACCAAACTCAGGTTGTTGAGCTTATAAAGGAAGTCTTGTACCTATCAAGATATTTCACCATGACAAAGTATACTTAAAACAAAAATAGAAAAGATCCAAAGGATAATTAGATATTGGTAAAGGAAACAACTTATTAAAAGGAAATAATGATTGTAAACATTTATGTACCAAATCAGGGTTTCTAATTTTATAAAACAAACACTAAAAGGCATAAAAGGCATAACAGTGAGAGATGTTAATACCCCATGTTCATGTTTAGATGGCTTTCAATAGTTATCTACCAAACATTTCATCCAACAGACAGAGACTACATAATCCTCTCCAAAACAAACAGAACATTCTCCAAGATTGATCATAGACTATGAAAAGAGCCATAACAAATACAAAAGTCAGAGACAATACAGTCTTGTATCCCATCTTCACTGATATTTGGAGAATGAACAATCCACTTCAGAACGGTCATTGTGTCTTGAAGAAATCACGGAGGAAGTTAGAAATGTCCTTGAAGCACATGAAAGCCAGAAGGCAACCTCTCCTGGGATGCACACAGCAGTTCTAGAAGCCGTCAGAGAGACTTAAGAGAAATAAGCAATGAAAAACAACAAGAAGCCATTGTAATAAAGACTAGGGCTGAAATGAAAGAAATGGAGATTAAAGCCACAATATATAGACCCTCATCAAGCAAGATGGATGGTTCCATTCATCCTCTTAAAATACCCTCCTTCTGCTTCTATGCTGTGTGTGTCATTTTACAAAAATCAGAGGACATATTTGTTTTTCTTTTTTCCCCATCCATTGCCACTCTTATTGTCTCTTTCCTCTCTCTTTTGCTACCTTCCCGTTCTCTCCACAGAGCACATGCATGTGAATGAGCAACACACACACACACACACACACACACACACACACACACACACTTCTGCATATGGGAGAAAATGTGATTAATAAGTGCTCTTTATTTTATTCTTTATAGCCAAATAAAACTCCATTGTGTGTATTATATTCTCTTTGTTCATTCATCCACTTATGGGCACTTATGCTGGTTGTGGACAGTACTACACTAAACATAGTTGTGCAAGTATCTCTTATATCTTAACTTATATTCCTATGGGATAACCCTAGAGTGGTGAATCTAGAATGCATGGTAGTTTTTGAAGACCTTCCATATGTATTTCCATATTGGGTATATTAATCTACATACCTGAACGGCAGTTTACTACCCCTACATGTCTGCCAATATTTCTTGTCTTTTGTTTCCTAGGCACTCTGATTGGGATGAGATGGAGTCTCAACGTAGCTGTAAATTGCATCCCCAGATGTCCGAGAGTGTCAAACATTTTGAGTAAGAGCCTCGATAGAGATCTTTTAGCTATTGTAAGCAGATAGGACCTAGAAAAAGAACTAGCTTTTGTAGTTAATAGCAAAGAATCTAAAGGTAGCAGTGAAGCAAATAATCAATAGTGGTACTCCAACAGAGAAAAATCAAACCCTTGGTTTTCCAGGGTGACCTTGAATTCACAAAGAAAAACTGGAAATTTGTTTATTGATATATGTACTATGGGACATTTGCCACGCTTAAAAGCTATAAGCATTTGCCCACTCTTTCCCTAGAAACTGACAAATCACTTAAGAAGTAGGTAGCTCCAACAGTCCTCAGACATTTCTGTGTCCCAGCTGTCGCCTTACTGTGAAGATGGAATTGCCAGGTTAAATGTTAATATTTCCTTCATAGTTCTTTCATGCAGCTCCTGAAATCAGAGTTAATTGGACTGATTGATTTCCCAACCCCCATTTTCCCAGCGAGCACACACTAAAGAGCTCAATGACGTGCAGGCTTTTGGGCAGGACAAAACATTTTACTGACACAGGCGGGGTTATTGGGGGCAGAACACATTAAAGCTGGAACAGAGTCACTGAAGTCACAGCTTCAACTTACATCAGACCAGAGAAAGATTAAAAGCAATTGAATACTAATAGCTGAAATCCCGATCAATAAAAGGAGCCATCAGATCTTACACAGCCCTTGTTACTCATTTGTTTTTCCAGGAGAGAACACACAAACAAACCATGAATGTGGACATTGGCGGATTTTTTGAAAAACAACCATTCTCTACTTCCCTTGGTAGTTTAATCCATGTATATTTCATTTCCGGTGCCCCTTAGAGTATTACTGTACTTACCTGGGCAGGAAGGAAGATACTATAAGCAGAGATTTGTGTCCTCTACCTTTGGCTATTAGGGTATTGGAGCAATGGATCCTAAAAAATTGGAATTTTCCAACTGTCTTATAATATGAAAATCGAGGCCCATGCCCCTGATGGCAGCTGGAAGGAAAACTTATCTCCTGGAAAGAGACTTCACACAGTCTGACAACTTGTCAGATTACCTTTCAGGGGAGTCTTGAGCTGAAGCATGATAGATCGGTGGTGGCAAGAGTCCCATCATTACCAAGACTGCTTAACTATGCCAACCTCTTGCCCTCTTTTTAAACCCAAAGCCCCATGTCACAACTCAAGAGATGGGCGGGGATGGGGGAAGGGGGCACTCGATCTCTTCGTCTCTTCACTTGTTCCTCTTCACAACATGGCCACATTGAATAAATCTCCTTTTCCTGATAATTACTATTTCTTGTGTCACTAACTGAACTCTTGGGAATGTGTGGCCAAGCCTAGTGTGCCAAGACCCTGCTCTGACACTAACAACTTCAGTAGCAATGTGTTTTACAGTTGTGTAATTGCAGTTTGATTACGATTGTGTTTTATGAAAATGTCTTTAGTGTCCTTTTACTATCTAAAATTTAAATGAAAACAGTTAATTTTTTTTTTGTCTTCTGGATAAAGCTGCGAATATTCCTGGACTATCATACTTCCAAAATGTACTGAGGCACTATCCACCAGAACCTCAAAGGCATTTATTTAATTTCCTTTTTGATTCTAGTCTTAACCAATATTTGCATGCCCTGTATCCTGTTCTGAAGATGAAGCTCCAAGACAGAGTCTATCAAGTTGCTCAACTCTCAGTTTGAAAATGTTAGGTTCCAACCTGAGGGTAAGAGTTTCTGAAAAGGAAAGTTTTTGTCTAGAGCAGAATTTCCATAGGAAGACAACGTCCTTCTTCGTGATAAAAAAGCATGTGCTTTACAGCCTCGCTCAGCTTTTCTGAAATCACTTATGACTTAAGTCCATGAGGACAGAACACCTTCACTTAGATCCTAAACGTAAGTAAGACGTTAGTGACTTAAAATTAGTGCTCTCACTGCTAGCTGCATAGAACATGACCTAGCCATTCTGTGACTATCAGTTTATAAAAAAATAAAGATAGTCCCCTGAGACAATGGACCATGTCAGGAATCTCGGTAAGGTAGAGTGGGTCTGAGACCCTGGAAACGCAGGTATACACACTTGATTGAAATGGTAGGAGATTTCCTGCTCCCTGCCAGATTCCCGGCCTGGAACATGTGCCATACTTCCCACACAGTCCCTTGGCCTTCTATTCAATTTCACAGTAAGTATCAGAGATCAGTAATTCTCGACCAAGTGGCAGGAGTCCACATGCAATACTAGAACCACTTCCATCAGAAGCTCATGCAGGCTTGACATTGGACTCTCCTTGAGTGTCCTGGTCCTTTATGAAATGTGCTGCTTCTTAACTAGTTGGCCTTCCACCTCCTGTGAAATTGAATTTAGCTCACATTTTGTCATTGGAACACTTAGACTTCTGTCATTCTTCTTTCATAACCCAAAGAGGGCAGATTCATGACCACCTGAACTTGCTATGCTCCAAGGGTATTCCTTTAAGATGACGTTAACAAATCTAAGCTTCCTTTTTACTCCTGGTGCTGCATGCCTTAGGAAGGAAACAAGGAAATTTCAGGGAGGATTTGCCAGTCTCATCTCACTTCTGGGATATGGCTCCTTGCCAAGTGGAGAGATCTGCCCAGATGGCAGAACTTACTTTGTACACCAGATTTTGTCATTATCTAGAGGTTAAAGGGTTAATAAATATACAGACATCTTTTGGGAACATGATTTTGTAACGCCGAGGAAATAAAAAGGATTGCTGATCTAATTAGGAGCCCCTAGTAAGAATCGCGGGAAGAAGTTAAGTGTTGGAATGTTAGGCTGCTCCTGGAAGAGATGACTATGCATTAGTGGATGCTCAGACAAAAAGCTGCCATAGAAGCTAACACACTTACAATGCCATGGCTGGTCACTGCAGAAGCACTCCAGGAGGCCTCGGGACTACATCTTTAGACAAGTTCAAAGAAACTTTTAGAGAATGTTTTTAGCTGGCACTGGCCAGAACCCAGGGGAATCATGGATGTAGGTCTGGTTGAAGCCAGCTGCTTTGTTCTCTCTTGGCTGACTCGGGTACTTTTGTCTGTGTTAACTGTAGGATCCTGCTTTTAATGCTGCTTCATGGACTCCTGATGATTTCTTGCTATGAGCCCCATACCTGGATAAAATTGGCGAGTGAACCAAATAGACATCTAGTCCGTCACTGTTGGGTTGATGCACATTGTTACTTGAGGATTTGGTACTTCTCTATGGCTGTAGTAGCAATAATCAATTGAGGTCCTGAATCAATAAATTCACGTACAAACCGACTTTAAAGAAATATTTCTTAATTAATATTAATTTAGTTTCAAATGTATACAAATTTAGATTTTTGACTGATGCATTAAAATTGTTATATTTAGGTGAAGTTTAGATATCTAGGGAAGCAGGTGAGGTGACCAGACACTCCAAATTCCCTATCACGACATAAATAGAAATGCACGCTCCTAGAGACTGAAGGAATGGCCATTCAGAGCCTGCCCAATCTGAGGATTCAGCCCATATACATACAGCCACCAAACCCAGACAATATTGCTGATGCCCAGAAGTGCATGCTGGCAGAAGCCTGATAGAGCTGTCTCCTGAGAGGCTCTGCCAGAGCATGACTAATACAGAGGCGGATGCTCGCAGCCAACCATTGAATTGAGAATGGGGTCCCCATTGGAGGAGTTAGAGAAAGGCTTGAAGGAGCTAAAGGGGCTTGCAACCCCATAAGAACAACAATACCAACCAACCAGAGCTCCCAGAGACTAAACCACCATCCAAAGAATATACATGAACAGACCCATGGTTCCAGCTGCATATGTAGCAGAGGATGGCCTTGTTGGGCACCGATGGGAGGAGAAGCCTCACTCCTGCCAAGGCTGAACCCCCCAGTGTAGGGGAATGTCAGTACGGGGAGGCCAGAAGGAGTGGGTGGATGGATGGGGGGAACACCCTCATAGAAGCAGGGGGAGGGGATGAGATAGGGGGCTTATGGGTGGGAAACCGGGAAAGGGAATGACATTTGAAGTGTAAATTAAAAAATATTCATTTAAACATGTTAAAAAAGAAAAAAAAAAAGAAAATCATGCTCCCATTGCCGCTGAAAATGGTGACCTGGTAAGGGAAGCATTGTCACTAGATTGTCATTGATACTGAATGTGACATAAGGCTAAGGAGCAGACAGCCTGCACTGCGATAGGTCACATTTTCACAGATCATATTAAGCGAACTAATAATTTCTGCACTGTAAATTTTATTTCCTGATGTGGAATTATTTTTCATAATTGTTGTTAAACTATTATATAAAAAATCTAGTAATCACCCCCGCCTCTCCTGTACAGAAAGAGAATGTGGGTCTCACTGCACAGCAGTGCTGTCTTCTAGGGAGTACGATAGCACAGGCTCTCTTGGGTCGCATCGGTTTCTCCTTTAAGAGAAACACACTATTAGAAGCAGGATTCTAATGTAAAAACTAGACTCTGAGAATCCAAACCCAAGGGGATTCAAGGGGATGCTGGGTGGCTTTTTTTCCCCTTGGTCTTCTTAACTTCTCTATTTCCTACTCTAGAAGAGGCCCATGAAGTAGGAAAGAGAGCTACACATTAGTTCTCATGAAAACAGCAGGTAAAATAGGCAGTATTTCTTCTCTTGGGAGGGTTGTGCACTTAGTAAGCGAGGAACACATCTAGTTCTAGCCAGAAATACTCTGGATATAACATTTGGTCACCCAAGGGGGAGCATGCTTTAAGTATGCTGCTGTACACTTGCTCTCCCATGAAATGTTCCAACAGATGATCACTCAGTGAAACAATTAAAACAGGAAATCCAGACATTTATGGAGGTTGAAAGGTTAAGTTGTGTGATGCTAAGAAAGATATATGAAGTCCCAAGATAGGGCCTCCTCCCCTGCCTCACCTCCCCACCTCATTCTTCCTTACTTTCTTGTCTCCCTTCCTTCCTCCCTTCCAATTTCCTTTCTTGCTTTATCAGCGCTTATTTATTGAGTGTGAGACATTCTCTTAGGCACTTTCCTGGGAACTGGGTTTCGAGAAAGGTTGACAAGGTTCCTGTCTTCATGAAACTTCTATTCTACCAGGGGAGCAGATGATTTAAAACAGTGGAAAAAATAATTTCAGATAGATGGCAGTTCTATTAATTAACCCAAGCAGAGTTAGGAGAGAAAAATGGGTGGGAAGACGGAGCAGATAGGGAAAGCCTCTCTGAGAGTGATATCCACTGCAGATGTAGTTGATAATGATACGGAATGAACAGCACTAGTATCTGAATAAAGAGGGCTGGACATGGAGGGAAAACAAATTATCAAGTGTTTTTCTGACTTGCTATGCTTGGGGAAGACAAAGAAGTCATTCTGATTGGAGGGGACAGACTGAAGGAGAGTCTAGCAGCCCCAGTAAGGGATACTTGTGCTGTATGAAGTTGTTCCCATAGAGTCCAGAGAATTCTTGGCTAACAGGCAAAAGTATCTTATCCTCAGTAGCTGAAGATGGGCCTCTGCACTTCACTCTGGAATGACCATGCTGAGTCCTGCGATCCTCCCGGAAGTTGCCTACAGTTGTCCTCTCTGGTGCTTCCTCAAATGCCAAGGTTCCTATTCCTGGAAGCCTTAAGAACCTATTAGAAAGTAGTTAAATAAACAAAGTAAAGGGGCTGTCTTTACTTCGCTGCCCGATTATGGGTGGATGGTATTAAGATTCTAGTCAACTCACCAGTTCTGCCATTGGGTTGGCTATTTGACCCGGACCCAGAAGGTGAGCTCCTGGAAGCAAGATTCTTTTTAAAAGGCTGTAGTAAACATGAGTCACTGTTTAGTTTTGGAATCACCAGAGTAGTTGCTGAAGGCATGGTGGCGGGGGAGTCTGAAAGAGAGGATACATTTTTCCTAGAATCCCTGGCTCATTGTGTGCAGTTCAGTCCTTGGGGAGTTCCGAATCTGTACCATGGGCAGTAAGATGGAAATTTCCCACTGCCTTCAGCCAATGGACACTTCTGGAGCAAAGATGATATTAACTCTATTTATACTGAGTGACACAGAATGTGGAGATTTTCCCTTAGGAAAATACCCTTGGCAGAAGAGCGAAGCAGAGTCAGTGCTTAGGGGATACCAAGAGTGAGCATAAGATCAGGGTTGGACATAATACAGCCTGTGAGCCAATGCCTGCCTATGAGCTGTCTTGGGTAGCCCTGGAGCTCAGAATAGATTTACTCCGCACTCCCAGCATTAGGATTGAACCTCAAGCTTGTACTTGCTAGGCAAGCATTCTACCATGAAGCTGTATACTCAGAATTAAGCTTTACCTTTAAAACAACCAGAGAAGACAAATCAAAAGGAGTATTTTGCGGACCCCCCAAAATGATGCGAAACCCCAACTTTAACATATATTACAAAAGTTTTCTTGGAACACTAGCATGCCCTGTTGTCTGTCTTGCCTGTGGTTGCTTCTACAGCACAGGGACAGAAGTGAGTGACTGTGCTAGCCTGGGACAATGCAAAGAGGAAGGGAAGCAGAGCTCGGTCTATCCTGTACGTGAAAAGCTTACCAACCCCAACACTACATCACTTAAACCAGCTCGTTTGATGGCTAACATCACTGGGAACCTGTGCTAAGGCCTTGACTATGGTTACAAAGGATCGCTCTTCCTCCTCCCTCCTTTCACTGACACAGCTCTGCGCACCTCCCCTGAACCCCCAGGTCCCAGCCCCATGTGTCAGTCTTGTCAGAATGCTCCTCCCAGGTGGCAGCAAATGGTAACGTACAGTGCTGGGCTCAGTCTGTTCCTACAGTTAGTGAGCCCAGAAAGCATGCATTTCCCAGGAGCTTTGTGCAAAGCCCAGAGGAAAATCCTTGGTTCCTACGCCTTGGATCTATAGCTTATTGATGGAATAAATTACTGTGCCAAAAGAGTGAAGGATTCTGATTAGCCAGGTTAGAAAAGTTCTCACCCAGAATCCTAAGGCCAGAGGACTGACAGCCCCTCCAATGGGAAGCAGGGAATTCCCAAGAGGAAGATGCCAGAATGCACCAGGTATTTCCAGAAAACCCTGCTTTTACAGTTTTAAAAGCTTACTTCTTGTTTTAATAGATGTTCAACTAATCACTGGATTTATTTCAATGAAATCCCTTGTACTGTGATTATTCATTTTATTTTTAAGCTCCTACTGAATACATTTTTAAAATGGCAAACAATAAAGCCAGTGTCTTAAAGATAAGATGGGTATCCCATGGTGATTTGCTACATTGCACACATTATAGAGTGCATGTGCCCTTCTTTCTAGAAGCTCTTCCAGTTCAGGAATGTACAGTGATCCTATGACGAGAGATCTCTCACTCAAAACTTCCTCTACACTTGGGAGAATTGTTTAGGTTCTATTCTGCAATAAGTTGTTGGCATTGTAAAAACAGATTCTCCTCTCCTCCCCGAAGCCAATGCGAGAGAACCTATGTCTGCTTATCCAGTTGAAGCATGAAACAAAAGGGAATGTTTCTACAGCAAACAGATTTTCAGAGAACAGTTGCTTAGGCAGTTTTGGGAGCAATGGGATTTAGATGTGGTGGAAAACATGTAAAACCCAAATACCTGATGAGACTTGTCAACACTTTGAATTCTACATCTGTTGTTGATCACACCGCGGGACTTGTTAATATGTTTATGATCATGTTGCCACAGTGGAAAACACCAAGTTAAATTGTCATGTCTAGTCAGGTAGGGCACCAGGTCCTTCATGTATATTTGATGACAAACAATTTCGCTAAAACATAGCTGGGTTATTTCCTTAACGTAGCTCATAGAAAGCCCCATGTTTGGTTTTGTTATTCTTGATGCCCGAGGCGTAAGCCAGTAGAATTGAAGACGCTTAAGCCAGGGAACTGGAATAGTAATTAGCTCCCCCATTAACAAAGCATCAGTGATGTGTGAAGTGCTGGTTGGAGTTTCAGGGTTGCCATCTCTCATCTGCTTAGCGAGTGAACAGAAAATCCAGTGTCTGGATGAAATGTGCTAGGGCTCAGGTTCTTGCTAAACACCTTTGGTTGTTAAAATCGGGAAAAATTCTAAGCGCTTGTACCAGCAAGTGACAATTAGGGTTCCACACGAAAAGAATCTTTCAAAATGATAAATTGGGCTTTCC
Organism: Rattus norvegicus; assembly: GCF_021556685.1. Classification (NCBI taxonomy): domain Eukaryota; kingdom Metazoa; phylum Chordata; class Mammalia; order Rodentia; family Muridae; genus Rattus; species Rattus norvegicus. The sequence goes on along the minus strand of NC_141546.1, from coordinate 52,873,743 downwards.
TTAGTCTCTGCTACCTCTGTCCTCCCCTCTCCCTTCATGCCAATGAGTGACTTGTAAGATATAGAATTCCATTCAATAAAATCTGCTCAGCATGATTAGATCCCATAGAAAGTCTTCATGATAGTCCCACTTAAAAAAAAAAAAACCATCATGTGCTGATAAAATTATGAGATAAGATCTACTTGGAATTGTCAGAGGAAACTTGAGTTAATCAGCTCATATCATGAAGGAACTCATGTGATTGAATTACCATAAACCCCAGCCTTGTTGACCTAGCCTCTGTGCACCAAAGTGCCTAGAATAATGGCTGACATAACAACATCATGTATGTATATATATGAAACAGTGTCTCCCCAGATACACATTCCCTTCCATTTTGTTGCAGTTTTATACATATATAACTCACACACCAAAAGCCATCATCCTTAAGGGTGAGAACATACTAGTAGGCACTGAACACTACGGACTGCCCTGGACTGAATATTTTGAAGGAAGAATATGACCGTTTATTATATCTAAAATTATGTACCTGTGGGAAACAGAACATGTCAGTATGGGGTGGTATTCTTGTCTTGTAATCACTGGTTATTTTCTTATGAATTGAAAAATGTTAATGTTCTGGTCAAGAGAGAGGAATATCAACCTAGTGCCCATAGCTGACCTTTCACTCAGACATTTAATAGAAAGTAAAGCACAGGATAAATAAATAAAACCAGGAGATAATGAACTCTTTCTTAATGGAATTTTATTGATTTACATTTCAAATGTTAATGCCCTTTCCTGGCCCTCTCCCCCCTGCAAACCCCCTATCCCATCCCCATCCCCCTGCTTCTATGAGGGTGCTCCCCCACCCACCCACCCATTCCTACCTCACTGCCCTGGCATTCCCCTACACTGGGGCATGAGCCTTCACAGAACCAAGGGCTTCTCCTCCCATTGATGCTCAACAAGGCCATCCTCTGCTACATATGCAGCTGGAGCCACGGGTCCCTCCATGTATACTCTTAAAGGGAAATAAACCGGCTATTCATTTGGAAATGCTCATTAAGACCTGACGATTGGAAGACTAAATAGCTCTACAAATGGTAACTGCCTTGTGAATATCACTTATTTAGGAACCACAGCTTACAGGCTGAAAAATAGGAAACTTTGTCAATGGGCAAAACCAAAGGAACAGCCACCCATAAAGCATGGCAGGTGGTAGACCAAAAATGGTTAGAAAGAAAAAACGTCAATAGACTTTTACAGCAATATATGAAAGTGTGCCTATTTCATGTAGGATGAGGAAGAAATTTTAATTTCTTCAGTATGGACTCGCAGAGCTAAAGGACAGGGCTCCTGTTACCTCATAGTTTAAACCCAACGTCTACAGCAATCGTCCACACATAGTATGTATGAGTAAGGAAGACTGCCATGTGTAAATGGTGATTGGTGGATATTAGAGCTTCCTCTCCTACTGTCCAGCTTCGATGCTGTCAGAATGTGAGGACAGAAGGGAACGTGCAGAGGCTGACCATTGGTGGCAAACCGTTAAGTTCATAGTCTTTGTCCGGGGTCCCTCCTGTTTGTTATCCTTTTCCTTCTCTTGCTCTCCTGCATCCTTTTCTTCCGAGTGGGAAGCATCGCTTAAGGGGAGCATCTTCCCTCTCAGCACGAACATAGACTTCAGGTGGCATGATGTATCCTTAAATAATGACAATTTCTCTTTTTAGTTTATGCAGTATTTACCAACTGGAGGATGTTGTTTTCGTTTCCACATTTTCTGTAAACGGGAAAAAAAAATTGTTTTCCTTTGTGGCAAGAACCTGAAAAAGGATTTATTCCCAAATAGGTCTCATTAAGACAACAAAATCAGTTTATGTCCCCAGAGTTTCCCGAGGCACCATCTTGTGGCAGTCCCATCTGTTTTTGACTGTTGGTATAACAGTTAAAGTAATATTTCAAGTTGAAACATAGCAACAAGCTAATTTAGCAGACATGTGAAGATGATGTGTTTTTATAAAAGTTTGCCTGTCAAAATTGATGGAGTTCGACTAAGAAAAAAAAATGCCAAAAGAAGACATAACTGTTCAAACGAATGTTTGCCTTTATAATTAATATCTGTGATGGTAAGGGGAAAAGCCGTCGCCAATGGAAGATTTCAGACAGGGAGCGTGCTTCCTAATGCTTGCTCCTGGGAGACGCCCAGCACTTAAATTTATTGCCAGTGAAATAACAAGACGAGGCTCACTTGTGCTCCTGGTACTGTGCTGGGTCCAAAGAATAATGTTTTGAACTTCCCCTCTTCCTCTGACCTCTTCTCATAAAGCATAAGGGTTACCAAGCACCAAGAAGCTCAAACTGCCATTTTTCAAGCTAACAGAGCCTTCAATGTAAACAAACCGTGCAACTCTCTGCCTGTCGGTTGGTGAGCAAAATCATGCCAGAGTATCTTATGTTGGCTAGTGTTTGAGCGTAGTTAATTTTCTGTCCTCAGAGTTATCTGAGTGAGTGCTATAAATTTAAGATTACAAAGATTTCACAAACAGTCACTATCGGCAGAACAAAATGAGCTGGAAAGTGAGAATGCACCATTATGGTTACTACTATTGTTTTAAATTTTTTTGGGGGGGATGGGGACAGGATCTCCTGTAGTCCAGGTTAACCTTGAACTTCCTATGTGGTTGGGGGTGGCTTTGAACTCAGAAACCTGCTGTCTCTCCTACCAGGCATGCACTGCCATGCCCAGTTTTAAGTAGTGCTGGGTGTCAAACTCGGGCATTTTTGGATGCTAGGTAATCATTTTACCCATTGAGACAAACCCCAGTCCTTAGTTTGGAGTTTTGACACAGTATCTCACTGTGTATTCCAGGTAGGCCTTCAATTCTCAATCCCCCTGCTCCAGCTTCCAGAGTGCTGGAATTGTTGGTGTATACCACTCTACCTGGCCAAGACTTATCATTTTACAAGTGGATTTAAGATAGAATGCTCATTTCTCCAACTTGCAAATAATAAAATGCCACGTCGCTTACTTTGAAAAGATGTTATAAAAGTCAAATAACATAATATGTAAAAACATGTGTCGAGTACCACAAAGATAACAGACATTGTTATGGATTTTCCTATATGTCAGAGTTCTCCAAGGACACAGTGCGATCACTAGGTAAATATGAGTCAGTGTGTGTGTCCTGGTTACAGTTTATGCGATATTCCATTTACATAATAAATCTAGGAAGAGAATGATTTTTTTAAAGATTTATTTATTTATTACATATAAGTACACTGTAGCTGTCTTCCCAGAAGAGGGCATCAGATCTCATTACAAATGATTGTGAGTTACCATGTGGTTGCTGGGAATGGAACTCAGGACCTCTGGAAGAGCAGTCAGTGCTCTTAACCACTGAGCCATCCCTCCAGCCTCAAGAGAATGGTTTTTAAGGCCTTGTTCTACGTGACAATGGGGGCTGAGAGACGCGCAGTCTGGTGGGAAAGGAAAATCAGTGGTGCAGTTTGAAGCAGGCTAGCAGAGCATCCCTGCTTTTGTATTGACTTTCGTTTTGATTTGCCCTCAGTTTGGAGCCTGTGAACTTATCAGCTTTTATGCTGTACTTGGGTCCTCGGAGGACTGGATGGTGTCACTCTCTACGGCCATGAGTGCCATCTTCTTTATTCAGTTCAGCAGCTCAGGTGCCCATGAGATGGCTCAGCAGGTAAAGGTTCTTGCCACACATGCCTGGAAACAAGTCCTAGTGTCTGGAATCCATGAAGAGGTAGGAGAACACCGACCTCACAGAGCTGCCCTTTAACCTCCATCCATGCGCATGGACCCACACTTGCACAGGCACAGAGACACATACAAACACAACAGTAACAATAAAAATGCTAAAAATATCAGAACTATTCTCATAGATATACTCAGAAAGCAATGTATAGCCAGGTATCTGGGGCCGGATATCTTATAATAACTCAGTCAAGTTGAACCATAAAGTTAACTCTCACCCCCTAAAGTTGAAATCTGCTATCTTTATATCTGTTCTCATTTTCATATTCTCTCTCTCCCTCCCTCGCTCCCTCCCTCTCCCTTTTCTTCTCCCTCTCCCTCTCTCTCTCCCTCCCCCCCTCCATACCTCCCTCCCTCTCCTTGCCCCCTTCCTCTCCCCCTCCCACTCCCTTGCCCTCTTGTGGATGTAGAGGTATGGGTTATTCTCTGGTGTAGCTCAAACTGGCCTCAAACTCACCATGGGGTACAAGCCTCCTTTACCTTAGTCTTGCTTTGTAACTCACACTGTCCTCAGATTGCCCTAAAACACTAACTTGCTTAACTTCCACAGAGTACCAGGAGTACAGGCTGCAGAGCCATGTCCAGTTCAAAGCCAATCTTTGTTTTTGTTTCCCATTAATTTATTTATTCACTGTAATCCAGATCGAAGCCCCCCCCCCATCCCTACTTCATATAGCCCCTCTCTCCGCACACCCTTCTCTTCTGAGGAGGGGGAGGCTCCCCTGGATAGCAACCCGCCCTGGTACATCAAGTCACTGCAGGACTAGACACATCCTCTCCCACTGTCAAAGACACCCAGGCTGCTTTTCATTTATATTGATCTTCATTTCTTTCTGGGATATGTGTATATGTGGGGAAGGGAGGAGAGGAACGGAGAGAAGGAGATCTTCCTCTATCACTCTCCATCTTTCTATTTTGAGATAGGCTCTTTCACTGAACTTGGGTTCTGCTCGTATGAGATGTCCAGAAAGCCCTGGGACCCTTCTGTCGCTGCTTCCCTAGAGCTGCAATTGCAGGTGTGTCTCCACAGGTGTGCCTCCACAGGTGTGTCTCCACAGGTGTGCCTCCACAGGTGTGCCTCCACAGGTGTGTCTCCACAGCTTGGAACATGAGTGCTGAGGACTTGAAGTCAGCTTCTCAGGCTTGCACAGCAAGCGCCTTACCAACCGAAACTTCTCCCCGGTGCCTCTTTCTGTTTTTAAGTATTAAAACTAAATATGCATTGTACAAGGTATCACCACAGCAGTAAAATCTATGTGTCACTGTATTGAGTTCCGTTCTAAGCATGCTTGTATCTCATTGGTTTTTTTCCCTAGCTTTCATTGACAAATGCTATAATAAATGGGATTCATTATAGAATATGCCTGCCATGCAGGATTTTAGATTCCCAGCCATAGTGTAAATCTCACAGAACCCAAAGCAAGAAAGCCTACCCTGTCTTTTCATGAATAAACAAAACAGCACCCCCAAACAGGTAAGAGCACCAGCTACCTTCCTTTGGATTGAAAAAATACTTGCCGAGAGGGTTTTTCATCTAACCCTTGAGGGGGCGCTCTAATAAAGAGCTGTCAAGAGGCAGAGGGTTTTTTTTTTTTTTTTTTTTTTTTTGTTCTTTTTTTTTCCGGAGCTGGGGACCGAACCCAGGGCCTTGCGCTTCCTAGGTAAGCGCTCTACCACTGAGCTAAATCCCCAGCCCTAGAGATTTTGATACTGCTTATGAACAGACAAGTTAGCTTGCAGTTTGCACGGATGCTGGGGAAGACATTTGACTTCTAGTCAGGGATAAAGGCCTTTGCTAATCATAGCCACAGTAGCAGACAAGAGTACAAGCACTGATTGTTCTCCAGCTCCGGCCTCAGCACCGTCAGGGTGGCATGAAGAATGGTGAGAGCTTCCCGCTGACTGTGTAGGAGGGACCCAAAGCTATGGAACCTGGACGTTTTACTTTGGACATTTTGTGCCCGCCCTCTGCTCTAGAGAGAAGAAACAGCCTGAAACAAGGGAGGTAAGAATCTCTGCTTGAAAAAAAAATAGTGTTCAGAAACTTGAGGGGAAGAAGGAGAACTGTTATCAGTACTTGAGTCCCTCATTGGCGTCACGTGATCACTCTACTCTAATAGACCACCACGCCTATAAAAAGGAACAGTTGGGGCTTGCATAGGGCACAGAGATTTAGAAGCTAGTTCATTCTTGGCCGAAGGCATCCTATGATAAGTTGGATGATAATCCAATCCCCAACCTTCCATTCCAAGGCTCTCTTCCTCCAAAGACCCATCCTACGACTTCCACCATGCCACAATCTTTGAGCAAGAACATTTTATGCTGAGTATGTGAGTCGGGTGAAAGACAAAAGAGCCTGTTCTGAGGCCTTAAAAATGCTCTGCAAGCTCTAAATTATCCGATTGATGAGGAGTCCGGTGCTCGTGAAATCTGACAATGGACAGGTGAGCTTCAAGCCTGTGGAGAGGATAGTGAATGGTTTGGGGCATGCCCCGCAGGACTGAGCAAAGTGCATTCTGGGTGAACCTCATTGCCAAAGCTTCACATCAGATCATGTTCAGTCAAGCCCTCCACCCTCCCATGGACTAGAAAGGAGATATTGGATTTTCATTACAAGCATATCCTGTTTAAAAGTCAGCATTTTTATGTCTTTCTTTTCTTTTTTTCTTTTTTTTTTTTTTTTTTGATTCTTGTCAAATGCTGGAAATAGTGCTATTCTTGCTGTTTTTCTAAACCTGCCCCATTTTCCTTCAGGTACAGAGCTAATTCCGTGTTAGTGATCAAGCCACAGAACAAAGAAAGCCAAGTATCCTTAGGGTGCACAGAAAATGATATAGACCACACTGAAGGGCATCTGACATTTTTATTGTGCCCATATGAAGAAGCTGGAGGAAAAGAACTCACAGAAAGAGCTTCCATTAGAGATTTCAGTGGTGGGTTGAGGAAATAAAAAAGGTGGTAAACTGCTTGCCATGTACTTCAGATTGATCCTCAGAATTGATATTAAAAAGTGCCAGATATGATGGTGCACACGCGTGATTCTGGTGCTCAGGAGATAGATGTGTAAATCCCTGGGGCTCACTGGACAACCACCATAGCCTACTTGGTGACTTCCAGGCCAATGAGAGACTCTATGAAGACAACAGCAAACAGGGTAGATAATACCTGAGGAACAGCAGTAGAGTTTGTCATCTGGCCTACACATCGCTCACACATGTACATCTTTAGGAGTGGTTGCCCAGCAAAGAATCATGACCCAGGGTTAAGAACAGGGCCTTTGAAAAACTGGTTCCTCATCTGCTTCCACTGGACTATTAAGAATTACAAGAATCATACTAGAGAGGAAAGATGACTTGGAAATAAGTAGCCCCTTATACACATGGCTTGTTCTTTCCTCCTTCCCTCCCTTCCTCCCTCCCTTCCTTCCTTCTCCTTTGGCTTAAGACAGGGTCTTGTCATGTACTCTAGGCTGCCCTAGAACTTCTCGAAATCTTGCTGTCTCTGTCTCCCAAGTCGTGAGATTTTAAGCATATAATGCCGTACCTTATTATAATACTGCACCTTATTTTATCTTCTTTCCTCCCTCCCTCCCTTCCTTCCTTCCTTCCTTCCCTCCTTCCTTCTCTTCTTTAGTTCTTCTTTTTCTTTCTTTTTTTTTCTAAGACAACATCTCACTATGTAGCTCTGGGTTGCCTAGAATTCACTATATAGACCCAGATGGCCTTGAACACACAGAGATCCACCAGCATCTGCCTCTGTATGCATTGGTAGAACCCTACTGGTTTTCACCAACTTACAGATCGCCTTCCTCCTGCAAGGTTTTCCCTGTGCTTGCCTTGTACCACACTACCAGCTCTCATTCTGTCTCTGCTGCTATTGCTGCTGTGCATTTTCTTTCTCACCGGACAGCAGAGTCAGAATGGATATTATAACGACATAGGATTAACGTTTAGATATCTATTTTTTTTTGCATTATTAGCTCCTTTATGTCCAACAGGAACCACTCTGACATCAACAGAATGTGAGCAGATACTGTCACTTTGGTGGAGTCACGTTCCTGCAAACCTACTGGCAGGAGAGAGCTTGAGGCAAGGTAAAATGGTCAAGGTTTAAAAGCAATTTCTTTACATGTTCTTAACAAGCACTGACAACATTATTTTACCTCATTTGTGTGTGTGTGTGTGTGTTTGTGTGTGTGTGTGTGTGTGTGTGTGTGCAGCATGGGTATGTACGAATGTGTGGACATCAGGGGATAACCTTGTGTATTTTCCTTCTTAGGTAGCGTCTACATTGTTTTGTAGGGTGTTGTTGTAGGTGGTGGTCTCTAACTGGATGTTGAGTTTTGACCATTAGGGCATGAGGACTCTCTAGTAAGCTCCAGGGACCCACCTGTCTTTGCTTCCCAGAGCTGAGGGGGCTGTTAATCAGCATACCAGGACCTCATGCTGGCACAGCAAACACTTTACTGACTGGGCTATTTCTCATGTCCTTCATTTAAGAATATAATTTAAGTGTTAGTGTTCTGTGGATGCCATGTGGTTTAGAAGGATAGCCGTCACCATTCGCTTGCTGCAGCGAGGTGGGGGGAAGGGGCGCTCATTCATAACTGCTAAATACAGGAATAGTCCAACTTTCGTTGCCTGTTCGGCAAAGGAGAGATGTGGTTATGTGTACCCAAGAGGGGCAGACGGGGTGGAAAGACCAAAAGGCATTAGTCTAACAAGCCAAAAGGTCACCCAAGAAACGTAGTAGGAAGCTGTGATTCTCTGACCTACACAGCAAAAAATCATTTCTGAAACCTAAGAAACAGATATCTGGGTGTTTTTTTTAATTCACTTTATATCTTGATCAATGCACCCCCTTTCAGTCACCCCCTCCCACAAGCCTTATTTCCCTTCTCCCTCCCTTTCTCGTCTGAGAGGATGGAGCACCCCCCTCTCTGGATTTCCCCACCCTGGCACATCAAGTCTTAACCCAAGCTTCCTGTATTTGAATTTCTGTTACAAGACAAAGAGAGAAGGTTCTCCTTTGTTAAAAAAAAAAAAAAATCAGTCATGATGTTCTTATCCAGAGAACACAAAAGAGTGACTTTTAAGAAATTCCCCCGAATTTTGGAGACAGTAAAATTCGGGGTCGCCACTGTCCAGCGGCGTGGACCTAATCACTTTGAGGTCCGGTTTTCTGTCAAAAGGCAGTAACATCAACTTATCTCGCGGGGCTGCTGAGAAATTTAAAATAATGAAACCTACATGGTGCCTGGCACAGAGTGTATTTGGAAATATTTACAGTTTTGACATTTTAGGAAACTTAATGGCTGTGTCTTCCCGCCGTCACCCCCCTCCCCTGTTCAAAGCGATGTGGATTGTGAGACTCTTAGGTGGGTCTGCAGGGGGAAGGACACCGCTTTCATTTGAGCACCCGTGAGGATGACGGCATTGTTAGCTGCAAAATTAACAGGGAGAAGATAATCTGCTTATTGTGGGCACCTTTGTCTGCACTCTTTAATGCCCGTTTTTCTTGGACATAATAGAGCTGAGAATTAGCTTCAAAAATAGACAGTAAAAATCTGAAACACCACACTGGTTTGGCCAGCAGCTTCCTTAGTAATGCAGAGTCAAGGGAATATCCTGGTACAACACATCAGCCCTTCAAGAAAGCCAAATCCATAGTTCAAAGGGAAAAATCCTAAGCCACTCTTCTTTCTAACATTATGAACCAGTTTTTACATGATTTTATATGTGAATTTAAATCGGTTAAAATCCTTCATTATGATACAGAGATATACAAAACCTCACACTTGGAAAACTGGTAACTTTGAAAAACGATAGAATTTTCTGGAAAAAGCAGCCGTTCTCTCTTGACTTTTAATAGAATAATAGTCCAACATTGTAACTGATAAAAGTTTCATGTACAGTGACTTTTGAAAGGCGCGACCTAACTGTGCTTAAATTATTAACATATATAAACTTTGGGATAACAAACTGAATTTTTAGTTCTTGCCAGATTAAGTAACATTTTCTTTTATGTCTTTTGTTATATTCAACTTTTTCCAAATAGTTGATGTTTTCTTCTCATTCACCGGGTTCCGCATGAATTATCTTGGGCTGAGAAACCATAATTTTAAACTCTCATCTCTGTAAGAAGCCGCTGGGTCCTTCAGGTCATTTTACTTCTTCCCCTACACTGTTTTGATGACTTTTTTCTTTTTATTAAGTGAAAGGGTGGGATTCTTTTATATTTCCTTTCAGTGAATTTTGGCATACTCTTTACCAGATAAATATTTGAAAATACAATTTAGAAAATGGATTATAGATATAGACAACCGAAATAAATAATGAGATTCAGCCACACTTGTCCAGAGCTTATTTTTATGCAAGGATATTCCGCCTGCAAAGTAAATGTATTAATGCAAGTGAATTCATTGGAGTTGAAATTGTGTGAGCCTCTTTTATGGAAAAAACCCTAATTTTTGGATTCTAGCACATCACTTTTTTATTTATTCTTAAGCCTCATTGTTTACGATTATCTTAGCTAGCCTCACTATTAATAGTAAGCTGCCCTCAAGATGTCTGCGACAGGTTTCAGATGGCCCTTCATTGTCGCCGCCTTCGTGTGGTTTCATACTGTTAATCTTTAGAAATGCATTTTCTCTGTTTAGTGCATCTGATATTCAGATATTCTGACAGCACAAGTCATTCACCTTCACCAGCATTTACAGTTATTAAAGTAAATAAAATATAACAAATATCAATAATGCTTAGAGTTGACAAATGAAGCATTGTCTGATAGTCTTGTGGAAATAACCTTTTTATTATAAAAGTAACATTTGTTCACTTTAGGAAATTAGCACAATTCACAGAAGCACAAAGAAGAAAATGTATTCTCAAGTCTTCTACTCTCTGAAAATGAATCTTTAGTAGCTTGGTATGGAGGTATTCAGGTAGACTGAGATAGACTAGACATAGAGAGACATATCTGTTCAACATTTTTGTGTACTTGGGCCACATTAAAATACTTTTGGCTTTCAAAAGTTGCTACATAAGCAGGTTAATTGTCGATAGGCATTTGTGGGGATTGAAGCAGACTTTTTATGTAGATGTTAAAAATGAATGAAACTCAGATTGAACTTTCCCTATCAAAATTAGAAGTTAAATTCTCAACTAAAGGACAGATGTCCATTTTGTTATAGAAACAATTAAGGCACCATATCAAAAACAACTAGAAAAACATCCAACAATATGTTGCTTATCATTAATATTCTAATGCCTCTATGTTCAAAGCAAGGTGATATAAAGGTATATGCTTGTTTTGTTTGTGTTTTCAAAGCAGGGGATGGCTGTGTAGTCCAAGGTGACCTTGAACTCATAACCCTTCATCCCTTAGCTGCTGGGAGCTATGACTACATGCCCAGCCTACATAAAAGTTTTGTTCGTAAAATTTTTATAGGCATAAATGAACAACTAAATGGAAATAAACGTAAGTCCAGGCAGTAGGTTCTCTAGAGGACAGAAGAACAAAGTCCCATTTTAATTTTCATGTAAGAAGAATTGTGTCTTCTTGTTTAGGGAACACTATTGTCATGTGAACTATAAGCTTATGTTTGGAGGACAGTTGGAGCTCGCTTACTGAGGAGTTCAGTGCCTGTGAAAACCAAGTACATCTTCCTAACTCATTTACGTGGTAACGTGGTATATTAGATTGGAATTAAGACCCAGGTCTCCTTCCTCCCTTCCTTAACATGTTTATATATACGGAAGAGTCTTCCCTTCAACTTTGAGTTCTGTTTCCCTTTATTATATTTATCCCAAAGCCCAAAGGACCAACCCAGTCCTAAGCTTGCCTTGTTCAAATCTATTTAATGTATCATCAAATCATCTAAAAGTAATAACGTTCAAATAACACAGACCTACGTTTTAATTCTCTACTACCATGTGCAAGTTCACGTGGCTTCCCTGTGGTCCTTTTGTCCACCTGTGTAGTACACCTGCTGAGAGCAATTCCTGTGGACTCTGAATAGCAGTGGTTCTCAACTGCACTGACCCTTTAATAGAGTTTCCACATGTTGCAGAGAGACCCAACCATAAAATGTTTTCATTGCTACCTCATAATTGTAATTTTGCAACCGTTGTGAAATGTAATGTAAATATCAGTGTTTTCCGATGGTTTTAGGTGATTCCTATGAAAGGGTCATTCAACCACCAAAGAGATTGCAAACCACAGGTTGTCTGAAACTTCCACTGTCCTGAATTGATAGCACAGATCTCAGGTGCTTTCTGCCCCTGAATCTGAACTCCTGTATCTTCTTACTTTGCAGTTTGTTTCACAAAACATTGTAACATGAAATCTTTTCCTAAATAGGAACCGAAAAAATGGTATTTTCAAGGTTTGATCAAGGTTAAAAAGTCAGACGTAGGACCTCAGATTGTCAATGGGAATTAGCACAGATACCAACATGTGAGCATTGGGGAAACTTCTGGTCAAGAGGCAGAGGAGGAGGCCAAAAACCTCATGAAGAGTCAGAGCCCATGAGGTCGGCACTCCTCTGGGTATCCCTGAAAGCCAGACGTGCCAGTAATCATCCCCGTGTAACTGCAAATGCTTATACTCGGGCGCTCCATGCCCAGGGCAGAGAATATGATGTAAGGAACCATCGGGTATGACGAGATTCCTCCCCTGCAGCAAATAAACAAAGTGAGGTGGAAACCAAAACAGAGAGCCTCTTGATACTCCTCAACAGTGCATGCACGCACACTGCGTTGTGAAAGGGTAGTTTAGCCCAAATGGGGAAAGTTCGCCAAAAGAGCTAAAGGCAGGCAGGCAGGCTGAGCCAAATTAGAACAGAGTCAAAAATTTGTCATACCTTTGTAATTCACACAGCAGTCTTCTCAGCCCAACCACAAGCTGTCCAGATGTTAGCCATCTGACTCTTTATAGCCGTGGTCTGTTTTTTCTTTAAGCCCCCTTTCCTCCTCTGAGTTCCCAGACCTGCCGTGCTTCTCTAGACTCGGAAACCAAGTTGAGTAAAGAAGAATGGATCGTCTTCTCAATTGGCAGGACAGCTTCTCCCTTTCAGGAGAAATATTTTGAGCCCTCAGATTCGATTGCACTGTGGCAAGAAAATTTAGCAAGTAATTAGCTAAATAAATTGAGCATCAGACCGGTCTAGGGTGGAATCTTTGATCAAATGCTTATGGGTCACTTGAGCAGTGCCAAGTGACTTAAGTGTTCCCTAGCAGGTTAATCGAGCTATTCCTCAGTTTCTCCCATGGCAAAATGCAGATAATAATACTGATGGCACAGCACCAAATGAGATCGTGTCCATCAAACATTGACCACAGTTCCCAGTACTTACAATTTGCCCTGATTGTTTTGTTTAAATTTTGCTTTATTACCTTTTTTTCTCTTGAGTTCCACAGACAAAAGCTCCCAAGATGGTGACAGGTAAAAGTAGAGTCTTTTTGTATCAATTTATTGATGACCCTGTCATTTATTCAGTACTGGCTTCAAAACAGAATGTATTTAAAATGTAAAGACACCAGTGTGAGAACTGGGCACCAGAGAGGTTTCTATGGTCAAACGACAAGGTGAGCCTCTTCTCATGCCAGAAGCCAGTTTCTCAACTCAATCCATGACAAGTCTCACCTATTTTCCTCCAAGAAAATGGTTTTTAAAAAACAGAAAATTGGACATTGAACTGCCTGAGGATCCAGCTATACCTCTCTTGGGCATATACCCAAAAGATGCCCCAACATATAAAAAAGACACGTGCTCCACTATGTTCATCGCAGCCTTATTTATAATAGCCAGAAGCTGGAAAGAACCCAGATGCCCTTCAACAGAGGAATGGATACAGAAAATGTGGTACATCTACACAATGGAATATTACTCAGCTATCAAAAACAACGAGTTTATGAAATTCGTAGGCAAATGGTTGGAACTGGAAAATATCATCCTGAGTGAGCTAACCCAATCACAGAAAGACATACATGGTATGCACTCATTGATAAGTGGCTATTAGTCCAAATGCTTGAATTACCCTAGATGCCTAGAACAAATGAAACTCAAGACGGATGATCAAAATGTGAATGCTTCACTCCTTCTTTAAAAGGGGAACAAGAATACCCTTGGCAGGGAAGAGAGAGGCAAAGATTAAAACAGAGATTGAAGGAACACCCATTCAGAGCCTGCCCCACATGTGGCCCATACATATACAGCCACCCAATTAGACAAGATGGATGAAGCAAAGAAGTGCAAGCCGACAGGAGCCGGATGTAGATCGCTCCTGAGAGACACAGCCAGAATACAGCAAATACAGAGGCGAATGCCAGCAGCAAACCACTGAACTGAGAACAGGACCCCCGTTGAAGGAATCAGAGAAAGAACTGGAAGAGCTTGAAGGGGCTCGAGACCCCATATGTACAACAATGCCAACCAACCAGAGCTTCCAGGGACTAAGCCACTACCTAAAGACTATACATGGACTGACCCTGGACTCTGACCTCATAGATAGCAATGAATATCCTAGTAAGAGCACCAGTGGAAGGGGAAGCCCTGGGTCCTGCTAAGACTGAACCCCCAGTGAACTAGACTGTTGGGGGAAGGCGGCAATGGGGGGAGGGTTGGGAGGGGAACACCCATAAGGAAGGGGAGGGGGGAGGGGGATGTTTGCCCGGAAACCGGGAAAGGGAATAACACTCGAAATGTGTATAAGAAATACTCAAGTTAATAAAAAAAAAAAAACAGAAAAAAGATATGTAATAAACAAACTCCCATCTGAGGTTGGAGAGATGTCTCAGTGGTTAAAAGACAAAACTCTCCTTTCCTAGGACCTGAATTCAGTTACTAGTACCCAGGATGGGTGGGTCCCAACGACTTGCAATTCCAGCTTCAATGGGATCCAATGTGTCTGTTTTCCACAGGACCAACATTCACGTGCACAAAAATACATACACATAATTAAAAACAAACAAACAAACCAAATCAAACACTTCCAAACCATCCCTATAAATCAGAAGTGTGGGGTTAAATCAGAAATTATGCCAACATTGTCACACATCACAGTTCAAGTAAAACTGATCACTATATAATTTCCAGTTTGCTTTCATTTAAATACAAAAATAAAAGTAAACCACAAACTCAACTACCGCTTTTTTCTTTTTTAAATCAAAGTGGAATCAAACAGAACAAAGAAACAAATAAAAAAATTAGTGCTTATTCTCAATGTACGGTAGCAGTATGATTTAGAGGAATCTGGAGAGGTCCTCTCCACAGTTAGTAGACTCACAGCCTTTGCTGACGTTGAATGTCAACACAGTTGATGGACAGCATAAAACCTGACAGCTTCCAAAATGATCCTATCCGGTGACATTTGTGGCATACAACAGCTGGGGCTGTTTTAGGTCATGGGAAAGTAATTAGTGTATGACACACAATGCAGAGAAATGTTTTATGTTTGATCACAAAAATATAAAAATAAAATAACCTTCTTTCTCAAGTTTTTTAATATATGGGTAAAAAAAATAGTCCAAGGCAGTTTTAAATCCAACTACTGCGGTTTTTTGTTTTTCTAAAATTATCCTGACACCTGGGCACTGCCCCAAAGATGTTGCTTGTGAAGAAGTCCAGACTGTTCCTTATAAAATTCCTAAGGGGATTGGTTCCCTGGACTTTAGTCCTACTATACAGCACGGTTGACTTTTAGACCTTGTGTCTTTATTTCACCTTGAAAACAATTATTTTCAATGTGTGTGTGTGTGTGTGTGTGTGTGTGTGTGTGTGTGTGTGTGTGTGTGTGTGCGTGCGCGCGCACGCACGCGCGCAAGCATGAGCGAGCGTCCTGAAGTAAGAACCAGATGCCTGGTAAAGTTTCAGGTTAGTCACCCCCAAGTTGTATGGGCCCGGAGCGAGAAGAGGGGGACTGGTGGGCGGGTTGATGATTTCACAGAGGATAGTAGAAATAGAGACCAAATGGGGTAGGGGATAGTCATATGGAAGAGAAAGGTTTATGACTTTAATGGTGTATGTCTAATAACACACACACACACACACACACACACACACACACACACACACAAGAATACAGGTGCTTGGGGAGGGTGTTGGATCCTCTGTAGCTGGAGTTACAGATAATTGTGAGCCACCTGATGTGGGTTCTGGGAACTGAACTTGGCTCCTCTATAAGAGGACGTCGTGCTTTAGCCTCTGTACTACCTCTCCAGCCCCAGTTCGGACCTTCTTTATGTGATATTAGACCAAGATATTTATGACTGAACATTTGCATGCATTATTAAAATAGATCACAAATGGAGTTTCAGAGCCAGACAACAAATTATTGCCACTGTGGAATTGCTGTAAATAGCCTAAACCAATCAGATTGTCCAACAAGCAGTTTCAGACTTTTGCCCTGTGAGAGATACTATTTTATATGCCTGTAATAGAGAGGAAGTACAATAGAAAAATAAACCTGTTCGCCTGAAGGTCACATTTTAGTTGTAGCAAGCTGCAAAAATACATCGAATGTTAGAAAATAATAATGATATAAAAGTTAGTAGAGATGGTGATTGCAGGAACGTGTGTGCACATACGTGAATGCACATGCGGGATTCTGCACAGAGTCATAAGGGAATGCCTCTCTGAGATTCTATTTGATCAAAGACTTGAAGGAGATACGGGGGCTAGCATTACTGTGCCTAGTACAGGAAAATGCTAGGAACAGGAAATGGCAAGAGATGTTTATATGAGTTTCCTTTGGCTGCTGTCAAGTGACAATAAACTTGGTGAAACCAGAAAGTCGGGGCTCCATGTGTGGCTCAGTGGTAGGACATTTTCATAACACAATGTGCTCTACCAAAATCAGTGTCTCTCTGAGAGTAGTGAGCTGGCTGAGCCAGGTCTGGGATTGAGTGTCAAGGAGTTCCAGCTTCTATCAGTTCCCGGTAGCCTCAGGATCCCTTGTCTTATGGCCACAGCAACCCAATCTAATCTAGCATCTTCAAATACCCTTCTGCTCTGTCTTTTCATTCCCTCCCCCCTATTTGTGTCCCATGGCCTCCTTCTCTGTTAGTGTGCCTGTGTAATCATATCCAAGGTCCATCCAAGTCATCCCAGATAACCTCTCCACATCTGTATTCCTAACTTAATCATGTCTACAACGGCTTTCTGAGAGTAGGTCACGTTACCAGGGCTGCAGCTGTAGCTCAGAGGTGGGTCATTTGCATAGACAGCTTAGGCAGACTCTGGGTCCAAGGCTCAGCCAAGCAAAACCAAGAACAAAACAGGATCACACAACAGATTCCGCAGATTGTGGCTGCTATGTCTGGCCAGTTTGTAGTGTATCACGATGGTTATGTACTTGAGATATTTGAGGAACACTAAGAAGGGCAATGTGGACAGAGAACAATAAGCAAGAGGGACATACAATGAGGTAAGACCAAAAGCCAACAGCGGCAAGACACTGTGAGGTGGCGTAGACCGAAATCCGAACCTGACCCCTTCCAAAATTGAAACAGGGACATACGAAATAGTTTGAACAGAGACGTTACATGATATGGGGCTTGTGTTTTAGCAGAAATTACTCTAGCTTGATTGAGGGTGATGAAAGAGGTTGGATTCTAGATAGACTTGGAAAATAGAAGCGATAGGATTTGTTGATAGGTCATCGATGGGGTATGAGTGATAAATGCCAATCAGTGGGTGAACAGATAACACAACAGCATAAGTGGAACTAGAAGACACCATTGTAAGTGAAAAAGTCAAGCAGGGAAACACAAATGTCACAATTTCTCTTTGTAGTTGGGGCTGTAATGCAGGGAAGGTTTTTTTCATCAGTGGATCCAGTATTCTCTGGGCAGGGGTGGGAGCATGGTCCATTGTTGAGCTTAGGTGGGGTGGCAAGAGCCGCACACAGCACTGTGAGGAACTGATTTCTTAGCAGAACAGAAGACTGGGCACTGGAGAGAGAGAGAGAGAGAGAGAGAGAGAGAGAGAGAGAGAGAGAGAGAGGAAAATTTTCATAAGTAAACACATTCTATTGGTGTTGAGTAATGGTGATAAATACTCTAGCTCTAGGAGGCAAAAGCAGTAGGATCAGACTTCAAGGTCAGTGTTGTCTACATAATGAGTTCAGGGCCAACTTGAGCTACCCTGCCTTAAGAATAAATGCATCTACCAGGAAGAGTGTGGGAGATGGAATTCAGTCCTATAATGGACAGTATGAAACAGATGAAAGGAATAAATCCCAGCGTTCCAGACAACAAGGGGTAAACCCTAACCCACAAGGATTTACTGGGATTGATGCTTATTATATATTATACAAATATATGCAAGTTAATATTTTTAATTTTTGAGGATTTCTTACTGAGTAATGTATTTATATCTAGTTCCCCCTCCTTCTTCTCCAACTCTTTCTGTGTCCCCACTCTCAAATTAATGGCCCATTATTCTTTAATTATTATTATGACATGTATATAGATTTATAACCTGCCAAGTGCCTTTAGATGACATATATGTGTGTGTATACATGTGTGTGTGAGTGTGTGTGTATACATGTGTGTGAGTGTGTGTATATGTGTATACATGTGTGTGTGAGTGTGTGTGTATTATATATATATACATATATACATATACACACACGTGTGTGTGTGTGTGTGTGTGTGTGTGTGTGTGTGTGTGTGTTTATGTCTGACTCTTTGAGACTGGATAGTCTATGGGGAGGGTATCCCTAGTTAAGACAGAGTCTGCCTCATTTCACAGCTGTTAATCTCCTGTTCCTGTAGCTTTTTGTTTAGAAATGGGGCCTTGTCAGATTTCTCTCCCCCACGTTGGCATGACAGCTGATGTAGTCCTTTATATTTTACATATCTTTCACCTTTTACTAAAGATTTCTGTATTATTATTATTTAATAATATTATTATTATTGAACTAGAAGAGGCAGTCAAAATTACCCAATGCAAAAAAAATGCAAAGAAATTGTAGGCTTAGATTTTTCAAAAACTACTTTAATAAGGGTCTTCAAATGCTTCAATCTCCCTTCTGGCCCACCAACCAAAGATATGAGAGAAAAAATGGTTAATAAAACAAGGATGATTTGGACCCGTTTAGAAGCAGTTTTTTTTTGGGGGGGGGGTGACAGCATGACAGCAGTATTCCTTGTCAGGATATCAGCAGATCTGTCCATAAATAAATAAATAAATAAATAAATAAAATAAAATAAAATAAAACCACACACAAATCAGTAGCAGTGGCTCCAGAAGAAGAAACTACGAGCCTCTGACATTGGCAGGAGTCCTCAGAAGCAGGAAGAAGCAGCCTGAATACCACAAGAAGCTCTTTGATGCTTTTCCCTCTATGAAGTCAGGACAAGCAAAGATTAGTGAAGACCAGCCAAGTGTTGCAGAGTACACCCATGCAAGAGTGTCATTCACTCTTTCCAAGCAGCACGTGTCCTCTCAAGTGTCTGCTCTAGCAAAACATCCTCTCATGACACAGTTTCCCGAAAAATATCACATGACACAACAGAATCTCTAAAGACACCAGAAATTTCCACTTCAAGAAATTCAAGATATAATAAATGGAGATAAAAGTGCTTTCTGATTTTGATCTGTCTTCAGCCCATTGAAATGTTGCCAGAAAAGTGTACAATTAGAAATGGTGATAGTTGGACAGAAGAATGGATGGCTGACCAATTTTTTATTTTTAGGTTAAAATTTTAGGATAGCATGCTATTAACAGAGATGGGGGGGGAAGCTATGGAGGAGCTGTTTTGACATGCCAGGGGCTTCTGCTGATATATGTTAAATAGGAGAAGCTCCTTAGAATCCTGAGAGAAAAGTTGGGAAGACAAAGTAAAGATATTATGTGTGAGTCAGTGTGTGACTGGGTCAAAGACTGGGAAACTAATGGCTTTCTGCAACTCGTGAGAGCAGAGAGCGAGAAAATGTGGTGTGAAGACCAAACCCTGAGTGTACCTGCTTGAAAGGAGCCACTGCTGGGAGATGGAGAACAGGAGGAGGAGGTGTTTTCAGGAAAAGAAGGCTTCAAAACAGAAGTCACGAGCGCTTCCTAAAGGTGACATAAAATGAATGTCTGAATGACCATTTGTAACACAGAGAGAGAGAGAGGACCTAGAGCAAGGGAGACTTTGGGCAAGACTTTTGTGAGTTAGCTGTAAAGAGGAGAGAAGACACAGTGAGATGATTGAAACTGACAGTGAGATTCTCTGAAGTGTTTTAAAAGATATAAAGGAATGATCCATACCAGGTGACATAGTTCATGTGCAGAAGTATATTGGGTTGTCCCCACCTATGCCCTGGCATGAAGGAGTTCATCTCTAGTAATTCCAGCAAACTGTGAAGGTGAAAGTTGACAGAGCTGGGAGTGTGTTCAAGTTCTCTTCTCAGTGCTGACATTGCCACTGTGAAATAGGAAATGGGTTTCTCAAGTTTGGGGCCAGGTATTGTATCAAGTAACTCTCTGGAAGATGAATAGATGTCCAAGAATTGGAGAGTAAATAGCAGAATTGTGTGCCAATGTGGGGCTCACGGTCTGGAATTTGGAGTCAGGCAGGCTGGTGTGTTTCTGAAATGGTTTATCAGCCATCTTCAGAGACAGGAGCACCGTGTAGAGTCCAGAGGTGTAGTTCATGGCAGTCAGTTATGTAGATTAATGGTATGGACTTGAAGGTAAATGGAAAGAAACTATTATGGCGAATGACTAATTTAAACTACATAAAACGGAAGTGAGAACATCAAAGATGGATTCAGATCAGAAGGTTGTGAATGTGCAATCATATTCTGGTGCTATGGAAGCAGGTGTGACAGATGTGGTAAGAGTGGATGAGGCAATGTGGAGCATGAGACAATAACTTCAGAAACACCTGTGCAGATGGAAATCACTGTTAAAATAAGGGAATGTTAGTGAGTTCTACACTGAGGCAGCATTGAAAACTATCAAGAAATTATATAGACTAACCAGACTCAAGAGGGGTTGCATTGATTTGGCTGTGGTCTCCCCCACAATCTTCATGTGTCAGAATCTTGGTCTTCAGTGTGTTGACTTGGGGAATTAGGGCTTTCTATAATGTTATCAGGCCACTAGAGGGCCCTGCCCATTAGTAGGACTCAGGGATACTTCACAGAGAAATGACAATTATAAAACAATTTTTTTTGGGGGGGGAAGATCTTTACCAATCCTACAACAGATAGAGGCCTTATATCCAAAATATACAAAGAACTCAAAAAGTTAGACCGCAGGGAGACAAATAACCCTATTAAAAAATGGAATTCAGAGCTAAACAAAGAATTCACAGCTGAGGAATGCCAAATGGCTGAGAAACACCTAAAGAAATGTTCAACCTCTTTAGTCATAAGGGAAATGCAAATCAAAACAACCCTAAGATTTCACCTCACACCAGTGAGAATGGCTAAGATCAAAAACTCAGGTGACAGCAAATGCTGGCAAGGATGTGAAAAAAGAGGAACACTCCTCCATTGTTGGTGGGATTGCAGACTGGTACAACCATTCTGGAAATCAGTCTGGAGGTTCCTCAGAAAATTGGACATTGAACTGCCTGAGGATCCAGCTATACCTCTCTTGGGCATATACCCAAAAGATGCTCCAACATAGAACAAAGACACATGGTCTACTATGTTCATAGCAGCCTATTTATAATAGCCAGAAGCTGGAAAGAACCCAGATGTCCCTCAACAGAAGAATGGATACAGAAAATGTGGTACATCTACACAATGGAATATTACTCAGCTATCAAAAACAATAACTTTATGAAATTCATAGGCAAATGGAGGGAACTGGAAAATATCATCCTGTGTGAGATAACCCAGTCACAGAAAAACACACATGGTATGCACTCATTGATAAGTGGCTATTAGCCCAAATGCTTGAATTACCCTAGATGCACAGAAACATGAAACTCAAGAAGGATGACCAAAATGTGAATGCTTCACTCCTTCTTTAAAAAGGGAACAAGAATACCCTTGGCAGGGAATAGGGAGGCAAAGATTAAAACAGAGGCAGAAGAGCCTGCCCCACATGTGGCCCATACATATACAGCCACCAAAGTAGATAATATGGATGAAGCAAAGAAGTGCAGGCTGACAGGAACCGGATGTAGATCTCTCCTGAGAGACACAGCCAGAATACATCAAATACATAGGCGGATGCCAGTAGCAAACCACTGAACTGAGAACAGGACCCCCGTTGAAGGAATCAGAGAAAGGACTGGAAGAGCTTGAAGGGGCTCGAGACCCCATATAAACAACAATGCCAACCAACCAGAGCTTCCAGGGATTAAGCCACTACCTAAAGACTATACATGGACTGACCCTGGACTCTGACCTCATAGGTAGCAATGAATAGCCTAGTAAGAGCACCAGTGGAAGGGGAAGCCCTGGGTCCTGCTAAGACTGAACCCCCAGTGAACTAGATTGTTGGAAGGAGGGCGGTAATGGGGGGAGGATGGGGAGGGGGACACCCATAGAGAAGGGAAGGGGGAGGGGTTAGGGGGATGTTTGCCCAGAAACCGGGAAAGGGAATAACAATTGAAATGTAAATAAGAAATACTCAAGTTAATAAAGAAAAAAGAAAAAAAAAGAGAAGAGAGAAAGAAAGGGAGAAAAAAAATTAAGTTCAGCCTCTACTCATTTTCTGGATTCCTGTCTTACCCAGTAATTGGTCTGGATCAGGCTTGCAGCATGATGTCATAACCAGAAGGTCACATGGTCATGGATTTTCAGTCCCTAAAGTAATAGGTAAGACTCTTGAGACAGGGTGCTATGTCACAGGTTGCTGTTGAAATTGTTGTTTAGCTGAAGCTGTCTTTGAATTTCTAAGCCTTCTTCCTCTACCTCCTAACTGTGGGATTACAGGAATGTTCCTTCCTTAAAAAGGAATGCTCTGCTTCCTGGTTGCTGCCGCTGCAGAGAGCCCCTGGGCAGCACCCCACGAGCGAACCTGAGCCTCGGGACCACAGGTAAGACCAAATTTTCTGCTGCAAGAAAGCTGCCTGGTGAGCTTGGGACACACGGAAGCAGAATTTCTCTAGGACCAGGCACGTTCTGTGTTTACCGGAAGTCCCACACCCGAGGATCCCGGCCCGCAGCAGCTCTCTGCTCCCAGACCCGGTGAGAGAGAGACCCAACCGCCTGGTCAGGTGGGCACTCCTGAGGCTGCAGAGCGGAAGAGACCACCAACACTGCTCACCCCTGCCCACATCCCTGGCCCAAGAGGAAACTGTATAAGGCCTCTGGGCTCCCGTGGGGGAGGGCCCAGGAGCAGCAGGACACCTGCCAGAGACACCGCCGGACCCTGAAGGAAACAGACCGGATAAACAGTTCTCTGCACCCAAATCCCGTGGGAGGGAGAGCTAAACCTTCAGAGAGGCAGACAAGCCTGGGAAACCAGAAGAGACTGCTCCCTGCACACACATCTCGGACGCCAGAGGAAAAAGCCAAAGACCATCTGGAACCCTGGTGCACTGAAGCTCCCGGAAGGGGCGGCACAGGTCTTCCTGGTTGCTGCCGCTGCAGAGAGCCCCTGGGCAGCACCCCACGAGCGAACCTGAGCCTCGGGACCACAGGTAAGACCAAATTTTCTGCTGCAAGAAAGCTGCCTGGTGAACTCAAGACACAGGCCCACAGGAACAGCTGAAGACCTGTAGAGAGGAAAAACTACACGCCCGAAAGCAGAACACTCTGTCCCCATAACTGACTGAAAGAGAGGAAAACAGGTCTACAGCACTCCTGACACACAGGCTTATAGGACAGTCTAGCCACTGTCAGAAATAGCAGAACAAAGTAACACTAGAGATAATCTGATGGCGAGAGGCAAGCGCAGGAACCCAAGCAACAGAAACCAAGACTACATGGCATCATCGGAGCCCAATTCTC
This sequence comes from Rattus norvegicus, assembly GCF_021556685.1. Taxonomy (NCBI): domain Eukaryota; kingdom Metazoa; phylum Chordata; class Mammalia; order Rodentia; family Muridae; genus Rattus; species Rattus norvegicus. The sequence continues at coordinate 52,850,081 of NC_141546.1, read as the reverse complement.
CCACCAAAACAAACATGGAATATCCAAACACACCAGAAAAGCAAGATCTAGTTTCAAAATCATATTTGATCATGATGCTGGAGGACTTCAAGAAAGACATGAACACACTTAGGGAAGCACAGGAAAACATTAATAAACAAGTAAAAGCCTACTGAGAGGAATCGCAAAAATCCCTGAAAGAATTCCAGGAAAACACAATCAAACAGTTGAAGGAATTAAAAATGGAAATAGAAGCAATCAAGAAAGAACACATGGAAACAACCCTGGATATAGAAAACCAAAAGAAGAGACAAGGAGCTGTAGATACAAGCTTCACCAACAGAATACAAGAGATGGAAGAGAGAATCTCAGGAGCAGAAGATTCCATAGAAATCATTGACTCAACTGTCAAAGATAATGTAAAGCGGAAAAAGCTACTGGTCCAATACATACAGGAAATCCAGGACTCAATGAGAAGATCAAACCTAAGGATAATAGGTATAGAAGAGAGTGAAGACTCCCAGCTCAAAGGACCAGTAAATATCTTCAACAAAATCATAGAAGAAAACTTCCCTAACCTAAAAAAAGAGATACCCATAGACATACAAGAAGCCTACAGAACTCCAAACAGATTGGACCAGAAAAGAAACACCTCCCGTCACATAATTGTCAAAACACCAAACGCACAAAATAAAGAAAGAATATTAAAAGCAGTAAGGGAAAAAGGTCAAGTAACATATAAAGGAGACCTATCAGAATCACACCAGACTTCTTGCCAGAAACTATGAAGGCCAGAAGATCCTGGACTGATGTTATACAGACCCTAAGAGAACACAAATGCCAGCCCAGGTTACTGTATCCAGCAAAACTCTCAATTAACATTGATGGAGAAACCAAGATATTCCATGACAAAACCAAATTTACACAATATCTTTCTACAAATCCAGCACTACAAAGGATAATAAATGGTAAAGCCCAACATAAGGAGGCAAGCTATACCCTAGAAGAAGCAAGAAACTAATCGTCTTGGCAACAAAACAAAGAGAATGAAAGCACACAAACATAACCTCACATCCAAATATGAATATAACGGGAAGCAATAATCACTATTCCTTAATATCTCTCAATATCAATGGCCTCAACTCCCCAATAAAAAGACATAGATTAACAAACTGGATACGCAACGAGGACCCTGCATTCTGCTGCCTACAGGAAACACACCTCAGAGACAAAGACAGACACTACCTCAGAGTGAAAGGCTGGAAAACAACTTTCCAAGCAAATGGTCAGAAGAAGCAAGCTGGAGTAGCCATTCTAATATCAAATAAAATCAATTTCCAACTAAAAGTCATCAAAAAAGATAAGGAAGGACACTTCATATTCATCAAAGGAAAAATCAACCAAGATGAACTCTCAATCCTAAATATCTATGCCCCAAATACAAGGGCACCTACATACGTAAAAGAAACCTTACTAAAGCTCAAAACACACATTGCACCTCACACAATAATAGTGGGAGATTTCAACACCCCACTCTCATCAATGGACAGATCATGGAAACAGAAATTAACCAGTGATGTAGACAGACTAAGAGAAGTCATGAGCCAAATGGACTTAACGGATATTTATAGAACATTCTATCCTAAAGCAAAAGGATATACCTTCTTCTCAGCTCCTCATGGTACTTTCTCCAAAATTGACCATATAATTGGTCAAAAAACGGGCCTCAACAGGTACAGAAAGATAGAAATAATCCCATGCGTGCTATCGGACCACCACGGCCTAAAACTGGTCTTCAATAACAATAAGGGAAGAATGCCCACATATACGTGGAAATTGAACAATGCTCTACTCAATGATAACCTGGTCAAGGAAGAAATAAAGAAAGAAATTAAAAACTTTTTAGAATTTAATGAAAATGAAGATACAACATACTCAAACTTATGGGACACAATGAAAGCTGTGCTAAGAGGAAAACTCATAGCGCTGAGTGCCTGCAGAAAGAAACAGGAAAGAGCATATGTCAGCAGCTTGACAGCACACCTAAAAGCTCTAGAACAAAAAGAAGCAAATACACCCAGGAGGAGTAGAAGGCAGGAAATAATCAAACTCAGAGCTGAAATCAACCAAGTAGAAAAAAAAGGACCATAGAAAGAATCAACAGAACCAAAAGTTGGTTCTTTGAGAAAATCAACAAGATAGATAAACCCTTAGCCAGACTAACGAGAGGACACAGAGAGTGTGTCCAAATTAACAAAATCAGAAATGAAAAGGGAGACATAACTACAGATTCGGAGGAAATTCAAAAAATCATCAGATCTTACTATAAAAACCTATATTCAACAAAATTTGAAAATCTTCAGGAAATGGACAATTTCCTAGACAGATACCAGGTATCGAGGTTAAATCAGGAACAGATAAACCAGTTAAACAACCCCATAACTCCTAAGGAAATAGAAGCAGTCATTAAAGGTCTCCCAACCAAAAAGAGCCCAGGTCCAGACGGGTTTAGTGCAGAATTCTATCAAACCTTCATAGAAGACCTCATACCAATATTATCCAAACTATTCCACAAAATTGAAACAGATGGAGCCCTACCGAATTCCTTCTACGAAGCCACAATTACTCTTATACCTAAACCACACAAAGACACAACAAAGAAAGAGAACTTCAGACCAATTTCCCTTATGAATATCGACGCAAAAATACTCAATAAAATTCTGGCAAACCGAATTCAAGAGCACATCAAAACAATCATCCACCATGATCAAGTAGGCTTCATCCCAGGCATGCAGGGATGGTTTAATATACGGAAAACCATCAACGTGATCCATCATATAAACAAAGTGAAAGAACAGAACCACATGATCATTTCATTAGATGCTGAGAAAGCATTTGACAAAATTCAACACCCCTTCATGATAAAAGTCCTGGAAAGAATAGGAATTCAAGGCCCATACCTAAACATAGTAAAAGCCATACAGCAAACCAGTTGCTAACATTAAACTAAATGGAGAGAAACTTGAAGCAATCCCACTAAAATCAGGTACTAGACAAGGCTGCCCACTCTCTCCCTACTTATTCAATATAGTTCTTGAAGTTCTAGCCAGAGCAATCAGACAACAAAAGGAGATCAAGGGGATACAGATCGGAAAAGAAGAGGTCAAAATATCACTATTTGCAGATGACATGATAGTATATTTAAGTGATCCCAAAAGTTCCACCAGAGAACTACTAAAGCTGATAAATAACTTCAGCAAAGTGGCTGGGTATAAAATTAACTCAAATAAATCAGTTGCCTTCCTCTATACAAAAGAGAAACAAGCCGAGAAAGAAATTAGGGAAACGACACCCTTCATAATAGACCCAAATAATATAAAGTACCTCGGTGTGACTTTAACCAAGCAAGTAAAAGATCTGTACAATAAGAACTTCAAGACACTGAGGAAAGAAATTGAAGAAGACCTCAGAAGATGGAAAGATCTCCCATGCTCATGGATTGGCAGGATTAATATAGTAAAAATGGCCATTTTACCAAAAGCAATCTACAGATTCAATGCAATCCCCATCAAAATACCAATCCAATTCTTCAAAGAGTTAGACAGAACAATTTGCAAATTCATCTGGAATAACAAAAAACCCAGGATAGCTAAAGCTATCCTCAACAATAAAAGAACTTCAGGGGGAATCACTATCCCTGAACTCAAGCAGTATTACAGAGCAATAGTGATAAAAACTGCATGGTATTGGTACAGAGACAGACAGATAGACCAATGGAATAGAATTGAAGACCCAGAAATGAACCCACACACCTATGGTCACTTGATTTTTGACAAAGGAGCCAAAACCATCCAATGGAAAAAAGATAGCATTTTCAGCAAATGGTGCTGGTTCAACTGGAGGGCAACATGTAGAAGAATGCAGATCGATCCATGCTTATCACCCTGTACAAAGCTTAAGTCCAAGTGGATCAAGGACCTCCACATCAAACCAGACACACTCAAACTAATAGAAGAAAAACTAGGGAAGCATCTGGAACACATGGGCACTGGAAAAAATTTCCTGAACAAAACACCAATGGCTCATGCTCTAAGATCAAGAATCGACAAATGGGATCTTATAAAACTGCAAAGCTTCTGTAAGGCAAAGGACAAAACGGCAACCAACAGATTGGGAAAAGATCTTTACCAATCCTACAACAGATAGAGGCCTTATATCCAAAATATACAAAGAACTCAAGAAGTTAGACCGCAGGGAAACAAATAACCCTATTAAAAAATGGGGTTCAGAGCTAAACAAAGAATTCACAGCTGAGGTATGCCGAATGGCTGAGAAACACCTAAAGAAATGTTCAACATCTTTAGTCATAAGGGAAATGCAAATCAAAACAACCCTGAGATTTCACCTCACACCAGTGCGATTGGCTAAGATCAAAAACTCAGGTGACAGCATATGCTGGCGAGGATGTGGAGAAAGAGGAACACTCCTCCATTGTTGGTGGGATTGCAGACTGGTAAAACCATTCTGGAAATCAGTCTGGAGGTTCCTCAGAAAATTGGACATTGAACTACCTGAGGATCCAGCTATACCTCTCTTGGGCATATACCCAAAAGATGCCTCAACATATAAAAGAGACACGTGCTCCACTATGTTCATCGCAGCCTTATTTATAATAGCCAGAAAATGGAAAGATCCCAGATGCCCTTCAACAGAGGAATGGATACAGAAAATGTGGTACATCTACACAATGGAATATTACTCAGCTATCAAAAACAACGAGTTTATGAAATTCGTAGGCAAATGGTTGGAACTGGAAAATATCATCCTGAGTGAGCTAACCCAATCACAGAAAGACATACAATGTATGCACTCATTGATAAGTGGCTATTAGCCCAAATGCTTGAATTACCCTAGATGCCTAGAACAAATGAAACTCAAGACGGATGATCAAAATGTGAATGCTTCACTCCTTCTTTAAATGAGGAAAAAGAATACCCTTGGCTGGGATGGGAGAGGCAAAGATTAAAACAGAGACTTAAGGAACACCCATTCAGAGCCTGCCCCACATGTGGCCCATACATATACAGCCACCCAATTAGACAAGATGGATGAAGCAAAGAAGTGCAGACCGACAGGAGCCGGATGTAGATCGCTCCTGAGAGACACAGCCAGAATACAGCAAATATAGAGGCGAATGCCAGCAGCAAACCACTGAACTGAGAATAGGTCCCCTATTGAAGGAATCAGAGAAAGAACTGGAAGAGCTTGAAGGGGCTCGAGACCCCAAAAGTACAACAATGCCAAGCAACCAGAGCTTCCAGGGACTAAGCCACTACCTAAAGACTATACATGGACTGACCCTGGACTCTGACCCCATAGGTAGCAATGAATATCCTAGTAAGAGCACCAGTGGAAGGGGAAGCCCTGGGTCCTGCTAAGACTGAACCCCCAGTGAACTAGTCTATGGGGGGAGGGCGGCAATGGGGGGAGGGTTGGGAGGGGAACACCCATAAGGAAGGGGAGGGGGGAGGGGGATGTTTGCCCGGAAACCGGGAAAGGGAATAACACTCGAAATGTATATAAGAAATACTCAAGTTAATAAAAAAAAAAGAAAAAAAAAAAGGAATGCTCTGCCTCGCTTTAAGGACTTTTGGTACAGTGATAAAGGTCTGAGTGATGAATGTATGGAAGTGGATGGATGGGTCTGGTAACAGGAGATTCAAAAAAAGTGTGCTTCTTATGGAGGACATAGGTGAGAACTGTGGAAGTAACAGTGAGGAACAAGAAGGACTCTTACCCACCACCTGGACTCAGGATGTCTGGACTATGCCAGAAAAAGCATTATAACATAAGGGGGCTATATAGGAAGTTGTGTCCCCAAAAGGGTATGAAAAAAATGAGAAACCATTTAGAGAAAAGGTAGACAAAAGAGTTTTTTTTTTAATACAGATGTACTGTTTGATTCAGAAGGCACAAGGGAAGGGTTTTATGAATTGGGAGTTGGAGGAAGATGGTAGAGGGTAGCATATAGGTTGATGTGAGAGAGGAACCTTGGCTGAAACATGGAGGTTACATGGAGGAGCTCACATAGACTGAAGTAAACATATCTCCATTTCTCCTAAAAGGTCTTGTTTTACCTGCATTATCTCAGAGTCGTGTTCAATTTAGCATTTGCCCTGTGATTAGAATGGCTTCTGTATTCTCCTCTAGAGGACATAATGACTTTAGAACTAATAGGTATAAGGCAACTGAAGAACCAGGTGAATGGGTGTTCAGACATATGAAGGAGTGAGAACAGAGGGGGCTTTACTCCAAGCGTGAGGGAGTTCAGACATCACCTAATACAACTGACAAAGCCAAGGGCAGCAGTTGGATGCAAGCGTGTAGCTGGGTGTTCGCATGTTGGGGGGGTTTAGATTTTCTTAATTAAAAGAAGATTATATTTGAATAAGTGGAGATTAAGTTTTGAGAGACCTTGATAGATTTTTGAACCAAATGCAGCCGGATACAAACCCATTTTTCACAAAGTTGGCAGATTGTGTTTATCCAAGTGTGGAATACTGAAGCATCAGACTTAGGTTATGTACTTGAAAGAAGATGGATTTGTTTTGGTTCACGGTCCCTGAACTTGAAGTCACAGTGGCTTAGCCCTAGGGCCGTACGCTGTGATGAGGTAGATTATCAGGCACATGGGGGCCAGTGAAGCAGAACTGCTCACCTCGTGTTTGCTGGTGATCAGAGGCAGGGATCTGGGATAAGATGCAATTCTCAGGATCTGATCACCTCTCAACAATTGATTCTACTAACTGGAGACCAAGTTTTCAACACATCAGCCTTTCAGGGATGATCACTTCATATCTTCTTTTCAAAGTTAAAAAAAAACCTTTTAGTACATTTAAAGTTTTATAAAATTTGCAACAAATTTTCTGCTATAATGGTGTAGTTTTTAAGGTACAATTTTTAATTTTTTGCTCCTTGATGCTTTTTTTTGTTGGATAATTTTTAATTTATATTTCAAATGTTATTCCCTTTTCCAGATTCCTGTCCATAAACTTCCTATCTCATCCTCCCTCCCCCTGCTTCTTTGAGGGTGTTCCCCCACCCATCCACCCACTGCTTCCTGCCTCCCCTCCCGGACATTCTCCTACACTGGGGCATAGAGCCTTGGCAGGAGTGAGGCTTCTCCTCCCATTGGTGCCCAACAAGGCCATTCTCTGCTACATATGCAGCTGGAGTAATGGGTCTGTCCACGTGTACTCTTTGAATGGTAGTTTAGTCCCTGGGAGTTCTGGTTGGTTGGTACTGTTGTTCTTTTGGGGTTGCAAACTCCTTCAGCTCCTTCAATCCTTTAACTCTTCTGTTGGGGACCCTGTTCTCAGTTCAGTGATTGGCTGCAAGCATCTGCCTCCCCGTATTTGTCAGGCTCTGTCACAGCCTCTCAGGAGACAGCTATATTATATATCAGGCTCCTCTCAACATGCCCTTCTTGGCATCAGCAATATTGTCTGGGTTTGATGGCTGTATATATATGGGCTGGATCCCCAGGTGGGGCAGTCTCTAGATGGCCTTTCCTTCAGTCTCTGCTCCAAAATTTGTCTCCAAATTTTCTCCTGTGATAGTTTTTATTCCCCCTTCTAAGGACTGAAGCATCTGAATGTTGGTCGTCCTTCTTCTTGAGTTTCAAGTGGTCTGTGGGTTGTGTCTTGGATATTCCAAGCTTTTGGGCTAATATCCACTTATCAGTGAGTGCATACCATGTATGTATTTTGTTACTGGGTTATCTCACTCAGGATGATATTTTCTAGTTCCATCAATTTGCCTAAGAATTTCATGAAATCATTGTTTTTAATAGTTCAGTTGTATTCCATTGTATAAATGTGCTACATTTTCTGTATCCATTTCTCTGTTGAGGGACATCTGAGTTCTTTCCAGCTTCTGGCTATTATAAATAGGCTGCTATGAACACAGTGGAGCATGTGTCTTTGTTATATGTTGGGGCATCTTTTGGGTATATGCCCAGGAGTAGTATAGCTGGGTCCTCAGGTAGTGCTATGTCCAATTTTCCGAGGAACCTCCAGACTGATTTCCAGAGTGGTTGTACCAGTCTGCAATCCCACCAACAATGGAGGAGTGTTCCTCTTTCTTCACATCCTTGCCAGCATCTGCTGTCACCTGAGTTTTTGATCTTAGTCATGCTGACTGGTGTGAGGTGAAATCTCAGGGTTGTTTTGATTTGCATTTCCCTTATGACTAAAGATGTTGAACATTTCTTTAGGTGTTTCTCAGTCATTCGGCATTCCTCAGCTGTGAATTCTTTGTTCAGCTCTGAACCCCATTTTTTAATATTTGATTCTCTGGAATCTAATTTCATGAGTTCTTTGTATATTTTGGATATTAGCCCTCTATCAGATGTAGGATTGGTAAAGATCTTTTCCTAATCTGTTGGTTGCTATTTTGTCCTATATGACAATGTCCTTTGCCTTACAGAAGCTTTGCTTATGAGCTTTTATTTATCTAATTGTTGCTTTTAAAGCATAGGCCATTGGTGTTCTGTTTAAAAATTTCCCCTGGGCCCAAGTATTCGAGGCTCTTCCCCACTTTCTCTTCTCTTAGATTCAGCTTGTCTGGTTTATATGGAGGTCCTTGATCCACTTGAACTTGTGTTGCATTTAATACTAAAAAGGGATGCACCATTCCATGCTAGCACTCATTACTCTCTGGCCCCAGCAGTCTTGCTGCCTCCATGGCTAGCCCCGTGCAACAACCGCCCATCTTGTGGTTACTTGTCACAAATCCCTGTAACCCAGCAAAATCGTAATTCTAGAGGTTTGTAATTTATCAATCAGATTTCTATCAATAAATTCTCAGCCCACGAAACACCCAAACAAAGAATTCAGAGCCAATTGATATTGATGTAAGCCGCCCACTTATATTGGATAAATTGTCCTGTAACAATCCATCCCTAATATGATATTCATAGCTACCTGTGGCTATTTAAATCTACATAGATCTGGGTCGTCCTTCTCTTCCCCCATCTTTCTTCCTTCTCTTTTCTCTGTACTCTGTCCTATCTCTAAAATTCTCAGCCTGCCTTTCTTTTTCACTGCCCAATCACAGTCTCTTGTCTTATCTTGTACCTGCCCTCACCTCATATATACAGCAACTAACAGACTTGACCTTTGTAAAAGGAGATAAGAATGGATCAATTTGCATTCTACATGTAGACCACCTAATTGAACCAGCACCATTTGTTGAGTGTGCAGTCATTTTTCCACTGGATGGTTTTAGCTTCTTCGTCAAAGATCAAGTGACCGTAGGTTTGTGAGTCTATTTCTGGGTCTTCACATTTATTCCATTGCTCTACTTGTCTCTCTCTGTACCAATAACTTGCATTTTTTTTAAATCACTATTTCTCTACAGTATAGCTTGTGGTCAGGGATGGTGATTCCCCAAGAAGTTCTTTTATTGTTGAAACTAGTTTTTGCTATCCTAGGTTTTTTGTTATTCCAAATGAATTTGAGAATTGCTCCTTCTAACTCTATGAAGAACTTTGATAGGGATTGCATTGAATCTCTAGATTGCTTTTGGTACAATGGCCATTTTTACAATATTCATCCTGCCAGTCCATGAGCATGGGGAGATCTTTCCATCTTCTGAGGTCTTCTTCAATTTCATTCTTCAGGAATTTGAAGTTCTTATCATACAAATCTTTCACTTACTTGGTTAGAGTCACACCAAGATATTTTATATTATTTGTGACTATTGTGAAGGGTGTTGTTTCCCTAATTTCTTTCTCAGTTCTTTTATCCTTTGAGTAGAGGAAGGTTATTGATTTGTTTGAATTAATTTGATATCCAGCCACTTTGCTGAAGTTGTTTATCAGCTCTAGGAGCTCTGTGGTAGAATTTTTGGGGTCATTTAAGTATACTATCATATCATCTGCAAGTAGGGATGTCTTGACTTCCTCCCTCTCAGTTCACATCCCTTTGATCCCTTTTTGTTGTCTAATTGCTCTGGCTAGAACTTCCAGTACTATAATGAGCAGGTAGGGAGAGAGGGGCAGCCTTGTTTTGTTCCTGGTTTTGAGATTGCTCTGAGTTTTTCTCTATTTGGTTTGATGTTGGCTATTGGTTTGTTGTATATTGCTTTTATTTTATTTAGGTACGCCCCATGAATTCCTTATCTCTCTAATACTTTTAACATCGATGGATGTTGTATTTTTTCAATGTCTTTTTCTTTCCTTTTTTTTAAATTTAGAGAATACTTTATTAGTTTTTGTAATCAAACCCACGTAGATAAGACCTTACATATTTAATACAGTGTGTTACCCCTGTACAAATGGAAAAAACTTAAGTTCAACATTTCTAGACCAATATGGCTGTTAATTTCTGTACAGTGCCAACTCAACACAGTAAACGGGGATACTTTTTTCCAAAGTTGACAGCACAGCTAAAGTTTCAAAAAATTCAAATTATATATCTGTATATATATATTTATATTTGTATAAAAAGACCAATAACAGCAGTGTGTTATGCATCAACAGCAGCAACAGCTTTTCCAGGTTCTGCAGTCATCTGAACAAAACTGTAGAGACATCCAGCACACTCCATTAAAAAAAAAAAGAGTAAAAAAACAAAACCCGAGAAAACAGCACAGTTCTGTTACTCTTGTGGTACCTGGCACCATTTTTTTTTAAAATTAGCTTCTCAATCATCATTTGGAAAGAAAACATTCTAGCAACATCATTAAAAACAGCTCTGATAAAGCACGGTCACTACTACGTATCATAAAGCAGGTACAAGCTATTTTACATCCACAGAGGTATGATACAGTACTGTCCTACATCTATAATACTAGAGGATACAATTTAAAAGGCATTATTTGAGACTTGATTCTACTTTTCCAGCAGAGGGCCCAAAGGATGGTGTGACACAGCTTTGTAAAGAAACATACTCTAGACAGGATTTCCTTTCACTAGTGGCACAGTTCTAAGGATTCATTCTCTCCATGAATGTCAGCTAAAACCGTTATTAAAAAAATGAAATATCCCTAAAACAAAACCGTATAACCACCGGATTCACATGAAGATGACCTAGTGGAGACAAGCTGGACCTCACCTTACCAACAAGCTATCAAATCTGTTATGTTTAAACAGTGAGACCTCCAAGGAAGGAGATGCCAAGTAGTGCTTCAAAGCTTCGGACCACAATCAAACACAGCATCCTTTTCAACAGAGGCAGAAGCTCATCTGAATATGCTCAAGGATGCTGACATCAACTTTAATCATCTCCTCACTCATCCAGGAAGAAGGGGAGATCAGTTACTAGTGTACTTTATTGTGTTCAACCAAATCACCATGTTACAAAAATAGCAAGCTGCCATAATAAAAAATAAGGCTCCTCTATCCAGCACCAGATAGCATCATTTTACTTTCAAGCCTAGAAATTGCACACTTGTATATAAACCAACCAAAGATGAGGATTGAGAGTTCATCTTGGTGGATTTTTCCTTTGATGAATATGAAGTGTCCTTCCTTATCTTTTTTGATGACTTTTAATTGAAAATTGATTTTATTTGATATTAGAATGGCTACTCCAGCTTGCTTCTTCTGACCATTTGCTTGGAAAGTTGTTTTCCAGCCTTTCACTCTGAGGTAGTGTCTGTCTTTGTCTCTGAGGTGTGTTTCCTGTAGGCAGCAGAATGCAGGGTCCTCATTGCGTATCCAGTTTGTTAATCTATGTCTTTTTATTGGGGAGTTGAGGCCATTGATGTTGAGAGATATTAAGGAATAGTGATTATTGCTTCCTGTTATATTCATATTTGGATGTGAGGTTATGTTTGTGTGCTTTTCTTCTCTTTGTTTTGTTGCCAAGACGATTAGTTTCTTGCTTCTTCTAGGGTATAGCTTGCCTCCTTATGTTGGGCTTTACCATTTATTATCCTTTGTAGTGCTGGATTTGTAGAAAGATATTGTGTAAATTTGGTTTTGTCATGGAATATCTTGGTTTCTCCATCTATGTTAATTGAGAGTTTTGCAGGATACAGTAACCTGGGCTGGCATTTGTATTCTCTTAGGGTCTGTATGACATCAGTCCAGGATCTTCTGGCCTTCATAGTTTCTGGCGAAAAGTCTGGTGTGATTCTGATAGGTCTGCCTTTATATGTTACTTGACCTTTTTCCCTTACTGCTTTTAATATTCTTTCTTTATTTTGTGCGTTTGGTGTTTTGACTATTATGTGACGGGAGGTGTTTCTTTTCTGGTCCAATCTATTTGGAGTTCTGTAGGCTTCTTGTATGCCTATGGGTATCTCTTTTTTTAGGTTAGGGAAGTTTTCTTCTATGATTTTGTTGAAGATATTTACTGGTCCTTTGAGCTGGGAGTCTTCACTCTCTTCTATACCTATTATCCTTAGGTTTGATCTTCTCATTGAGTCCTGGATTTCCTGTATGTTTTGGACCAGTAGCTTTTTCTGCTTTACATTATCTTTGACAGTTGATTCAATGATTTCTATGGAATCTTCTGCTCCCGAGATTCTCTCTTCCATCTCTTGTATTCTGTTGGTGAAGCTTGTATCTACAGCTCCTTGTCTTTTCTTTTGATTTTCTATGTCCAGGGTTGTTTCCATGTGTTCTTTCTTGATTGCTTCTATTTCCATTTTTAATTCCTTCAACTGTTTGATTGTGTTTTCCTGGAATTCTTTCAGGGATTTTTCTGTCTCCTCTCTATGGGTTTCTACTTGTTTATGTTTTCCTGGAATTCTTTCAGGCATTTTTGCGATTCCTCTCTGTAGGCTTCTACTTGTTCTCTAAGGGAGTTCTCCACGTCTTTCTTGAAGTCCTCCAGCATCATGGTCAAATACGATTTTGAAACTAGATCTTGCTTTTCTGGTGTGTTTGGATATTCCATGTTTATTTTGGTGGGCGAATTGGGCTCCGATGATGCCATGTAGTCTTGGTTTCTGTTGCTTGGGTTCCTGCGCTTGCCTCTCGCCATCAGATTATCTCTAGTGTTACTTTGTTCTGCTATTTCTGACAGTGGCTAGACTGTCCTATAAGCCTGTGTGTCAGGAGTGCTGTAGACCTGTTTTCCTCTCTTTCAGTCAGTTATGGGGACAGAGTGTTCTGCTTTCGGGCGTGTAGTTTTTCCTCTCTACAGGTCTTCAGCTGTTCCTGTGGGCCTGTGTCTTGAGTTCACCAGGCAGGTTTCTTGCAGGGGAAAAGTTGGTCCTACCTGTGGTTCCAAGGCTCAAGTTTGCTCGTGGGGTACTGCCTAAGTCCTCTCCGCTGTGGCAGCAACCGGGAAGATCTGCGCCGCTCTTTCTGGGAGCCTCCGTGCACCAGGGCTCCAGATGACGTTTGGTGTTTTCCTCTGGCGTCTGGATGTGCACTGAGTGCAGTCTCCTCTGGTTTCCCAGGCGTGTCTGCCTCTCTGAAGGTTTAGCTCTCCCTCCCACGGGATTTGGGTGCAGAGAACTGTTTATCCGGTCTGTTTCCTTCAGGTTCCGGCGGTGTCTCAGGCGCAGGGGTCCTGCCGCTCCTGGGCCCTCCCCTACGGGAACCCAGAGGCCTTATACAGTTGCCTCTTGGGCCAGGGATGTGGGCAGGGGTGGGCAGTGTCGGTGGTCTCCTCCGCTCTGCAGCCTCAGGAGTGCCCACCCGATTAGGCGGTGAGGTCTCTCTCCCATGGGGTTTGGGAGCAGAGAGCTGCTGCAGGCCGGGATCCGCGGGTGTGGGACTTCCGGTAAACACAGGAAGTGCCCGGTCCTAGAGGAATTTTGCCTCTGTGTGTCCTGAGTTCACCAGGCAGGTTTCTTGCAGGGGAAAAGTTGGTCCTACCTGCAGTTCCAAGGCTCAAGTTTGCTCGTGGGGTACTGCCTAAGTCCTCTCCGCTGTGGCAGCAACCGGGAAGATCTGCGCCGCTCTTTCCGGGAGCCTCCGTGCACCAGGGTTCCAGATGGCATTTGGTGTTTTCCTCTGGCGTCTGGATGTGCACAGAGTGCAGTCTCTTCTGGCCTCCCAGGCGCGCCCGCCTCTCTGAAGGTTCAGCTCTCCCTCCCACGGGATTTGGGTGCAGAGAACTGTGTATCCGGTCTGTTTCCTTCAGGTTCTGGCGGTGTCTCAGGCGCAGGGGTCCTGCCGCTCCTGCCCCCCCCCCCCACAGGAACCCAGAGGCCTTATACAGTTTCCTCTTGGGCCAGGGATGTGGGCAGGGGTGGGCAGTGTTGGTGGTCTCCTCCGCTCTGCAGCCTCAGGAGCGCCCACCTGACCAGGCGGTGAGGTCTCTCTCCCACGGGGTTTGGGAGCAGAGACTCAATGTCTTTTTCAACATCTAATGAGATGATCATGTGTTTTTTCCTTTGCATTTGTTTATATAGTGGATTACATTGATGAATCTCCATATATTGAACCATCCCTGCATCCCTGGAATGAAACCTCCATGATCACGGTCGATGATCGTTTTGATGTGTTCTTGGATTTGGATTGTGAGAATTTTATTATTTTTGCATCAATATTCATAAGGAAACTTGGTCTGTAGTATTCTTTCTTAGTTGGATTTTTGTGTGGTTTGGGTATCAGTGTAACTGTGGCTTCATAGAAGGAATTGGGTAGTGCTCCTTTTGTTTCTATTTTATAGAATAGTTTGAGGAGTATTGGTATTAGATCTTATTCCTCCAAGTCTTCCGGTTCTGTTGAACATAGGCTTTTGTAGTAGGATCTGATGATTTTTTGAATATCCTCAGTTTCTGTTGTTATGACTCCCTTTGCATTCCTGATTTTCTTAATTTGTATGCTGTTTCTGTGCCCTCTGGTTAGTCTGGCTAAGAGTTTATCTATCTTGTTGATTTTCTCAAAGAACCAGCTCCTAGTTTTGACTCTTTGTATAGTTCTTTTTGTTTTTACTTGGTTGACTTCAGCCCTGAGTTTGATTATTTCTTGCCTTCTACTCCTCTTTGGTGTATTTGCTTCTTTTTGTTCTAGAGCTTTCACATGAGCTGTTAAGCTGCTAGTGTATGCTCTCTCCAATTTCTTTATGGAGGCACTCAGAGCTATGAGTTTTCCTCTTAGCACTGCTTTCATTTTGTCTCATAATTTTGGATATGTTGTGCCTCCATTTTCCTTGAAATGAAATTTTCATTTCATTCTAAAAAGTCTTTAATTTCTTTCTTTATTTCTTCCTTGACCAAGTTATCATTGAGTAGATGGTTGTTCAACTTCCAATGTGTGCTTTGAGCCTTAGTAACATTTTTTTTTTAGAAATCTACTCTTCTACACCTATTATTCTCAGGTTTAATCTTTTCATTGTGTCCTGGATTTCTTGAATGTTTTGACATAGGAACTTTTTTGCTGTCTGAATTGAACTGTTGTGTTGATGTCCTCTATTCTATCTTCTGACACTGAGATTCTTCTATCCCTTGTATTCTGATGGTGATGCTTACATCTGTGACTCCTGTTCTCTTTACTAGGTTTTCCATCTCAAGGGCTGTCTCCTTTTGAGTTTCCTTTAATGATTTAATTTCCATTTTTGGATCCTGGACCATTTTGTTCAGTTTCTTCACCTGTTTGATTGTGTTCTCCTGTATTTCTTTAAGTGAGTTATTTATGTCCTTCTTAAAGTCCTCTATCATCATCATGAAATGAGAGTTTAGATCTGATTCTTGCTTTATAGGTGTGTCGGGGTCTCCAGGACTTACTGTGGTGGGAGAACAGGGTTCTGACGTTGCCAAGTCAAATTGGTTTCTGTTGCTTATGTTCTTACACTTGCCTCTTGCCACCTGGTTATCTCTGGTGTTATCTGGCCTCCCTGTCTCTGACTGGAGCTTGTCCTTCCTGTGAGCCTGTGATTCTGTGATCCTGGAAGTGTCAGAATACTTGGGAAGTCGAGCTGAACCTGGGGTGTGGGCTATTTTGGTTTAGGTCCAGCGCCAGTTCTCTGCTTCTGGCACAGGTGGGAATGGAAGGTGCTTGGGTCTCTGGTGGCGGAGCAGGGAATCTGCTTCCCTGGCTCCTAGGTGTCCCAGTAAGCCAGGTTTTGGGGTGGGGTTTAGGGTCTCCACTGTGAAGCTGGATGTGTCAGAACATCCAGGGACTTGAGCTGCAACTTGGGTATAGTCTGTGTGGGAATGGGGTCCAGCCCTGGGGCTTTTGTCCCAGCACAGCTGGGAACCGGAAGTGTGAGGGCATCTCTGGCTGGGCAGGGAATCTCCGTATTTCATTTTTAAATTGGAGTTCTTTTTTTTATTGCTGCTGTTATTTTATAATGAGTTTCTTATACACTGCAGATAGTCATAAATCAGCTGAATAGTTGGCAAATTTATCTCATGCTATAGGTTGTCTCTTCACTTCCTTTTTCCTTTTAAAGACATGTATGTATATGTATGTACGTATGATGTATGTGTTTCATGTGTGATGTAAAGATTAGAGGACAACCTGCAGGTAGGTATTGGTTCATTGAGGTTGTCAGGTATGTGATTACTCAAAATGGAGTTTCTAAACCGAAACACTTTCATAGGATATCTTTATTAAATAGACTAGATATGTACATGTGCACAGTCATGTAGGGAATACATGTGCATGCATGTGCATATAGAGGCCAAACAACAACTGTCTTAGTGTTGCTAAACTTTTAAGTGCTGAAAACAAAAACAAAACAAACAAACAAAAACCACCATGACCAAAAGTAAGTAGGGGAGGAAAGGGTTTATTCAGCTACACTTCCACATCATAGTCCACCATTGAAGGAAGTCAGGGCAGGAATCTCAAGGCAGGTGCTGACGCAGAGGCCATGGACAGATGTTACTGGTTTGCTTCCCATGGCTTGTTCACCCTGCTTTCTTATAGAACCCAGGTCCACCAACCCAGGGATGGCACCACCCACAACGGACTGGGCCCTCCCACATTGATCGTTAATTGAGAGAATGCCCTACGGCTGGATCTCTTGGAGGCATAGCTTGTGTCAAGTTGACCCATAAAATCAGCCAGTTCAATAACCTTGAGTGTCATTCATCCTGTGACCTTCCTTTTTTATTCTCTTTCTTTTGTATGACAAAGTATGATCTTAGAAATACCAGAAGTATATGATGTCCATCACGGAAAGCTTCAGGTACCCTGTGGAGCAAGGCCAAGAGGAAAACATGGTGGCAGGACTTCTGCAGTCTGTTGGAGATTGCATGATACCATACCAGCTGTGGGTGCAAGGCAGGGAGCTGCAAGCTTTTCTATTTGCATCTCAGATGGTCATGTCTTTTAGCTCCTCCCATTTTTACTTTTAAAAGATTTGTTTATTTTATGTGTGTGAGTGTTTTGCCTTCATGTGTGTATGTGCACCACATGCATGCCTGATGTCTGTCCACCTCTTCACAAGAAGCTGTTCTATCTCTAGGGACTGGAGTTATAGATGGCAGTAAATACCATGTGGGTGCTGGGAACTGAACCAAAGTCCTCTGCAAGAACAGCAAGGGCTCTTCACTGCCGAGCAGTCTCTGCAGCAGTCAGCTGAACTGACTAAGTCTCTTGTGTTGTTAATGTCCTCTTAACATCTGCTTCTCAATGAAGCACACTCAGGAAGATGAGTTAAAACCAAACCACAGAATATTATACTATATATGTGTAGTAAAACATCACATCCTGCCTCATAAATGCGCACAGTTTTATGTCAGTTAAAAATCATCAACCTGAAAACTGCATATTGGATGGCAGGACTGTGATCCTGAAACTAGGGAGGTGAAGATGCCAGGGCTTTGTTGGCTTAGCCAGCCTGCTTGGCAACTTCTAACCCAGTGACAAATTCTGTCTCAAAAATATCAGTGTGTATGTGTATTACTCTTGAGTTGTCCCACCCTCTGCATCCCTTCCTCTCACTCCCATCCCCCCACACGCATGCACGCACACATGCACGCATGCACGCATGCGCAACATACCCAAAGACTATGCACAGACACACAAGAAAAATGAACAACAACTATAAACATTTGCAATTTGCTTACTAAAAAAAAATTAAAAGCTGGTTATACTGTTAAATCTTTTCTGTCAGATCCATATATAACGTATACTCCTCAGACCTTTATATGGTCTCACTGTGTCAGACACTCATCAAACATCATCTACCAATTAAATATCATATGCTACTGATTTGAAGTGCACACTGAATGTCAAGATCAGCGGAGGGAATTAAAAACTGGGTTTGAAGGTCCTCAAATTAGCAAAACCAATGAATATTTTAAAAACATGTTTTTGATGTTTTGAGACCAAAGAGCATAGGATACAGATACACATGTTTAAATATTTTAAATAAAATAATCATTATGGGGGCATACACTCATTTAAGCATAAGGGATCATATCCAAGGAGATGGTACAAATTACTGGAGACTGATACTATTTACAGTGATGGGGGCCGGTCTTCTTAATATGGCAATATTAATTCGGGGCTCACAATCGACTGAGCTGGGGCTGAGCTGTGTGATCCTGACAACATTCTCCAAGAGTCACTCACAGCTCCCTATGGCTGTTTTGCAAATGAGCAATACAATTACAAGATGGCTGACTAGCATTTGGGTGAAGTCCCTGGTCATAGATATTTTCTTTGTACTTCAGTGTTCCACAAAGTGTGCCCAGGCTACGGCATCGCCATCACTAACATTATACTCTAAGAAGATGCTTAAAAGAAAGAGCTATGATATGGCAATCGATAGCAGATGCTTGGAAAGTAGATTTAATGGCCCATGTTCTTTTACATTTGCTTTGGACAAGAAAGCCCCGCCCTTCAGAATGTCACTGGATTTGGGCATAGGGCATGCAAGATGCCCACAGGGGGAAGCACACTCAAGGTGAAGATGACACTAAAAATATAAAGACACTTAAAAAGAACAAAGACTTATTTTGAGTACATGGGTAATTTAGATGTTTAGAGTTAGTTTCACGATAAAAATTAAAGTGTTGTTCACCAAAAAGTAAAATATAATACAGTTTTACTTTCATTTTTAAAAAGTAATTTGTGGAAATAAACTTAAAAAGCATACTTGCTTTTACTTCAGAAAAACAGTGTACCAGTATGATCTTGTTCTAGAATTGTAAATAATTAACGTACCCTAAAGAAATACCTGACATTTTCTTAATGTCACATAGATTAAAAGGTACAGGGTGAGATTAATTAATTTAGGATCACCTTAAAGAGAATGAAAGAATAATCTTTTGTACTAAAATGAGTGAATATGGTCTGTCGTTCTGGGGACCACTTTGAACATAGAGGTAAATTGAGCTTTAAAAGCATTCTTCGAGCACTTCTATGCTCTCCCGTTCCAGACCTGTCTGCCTTCCTTTTGTCTGTTTTAATCATCACAACCCTCTTCCTGCCTCTCCAGCATGCTGAAGCGAGAGTGGCATGGGTGGTGTGTTGGGGGCTGCTGTGCCAGCTGCTTAATTGGTGCAGCTACTGTAACTCCAGGTGAACTCTTTCAGAGAGAGACTCTTGTCACATTAGCCCCGGTGACACCTTCGAGCGCTTATACTATTTTTTTTTCTCTCTGTATCTCAGGGGTGTGCGTAATTATGCAGAGGACTCAACTCACTAACTACATAATAATAAAAGAAGAAAATTTAAAACATTTAAAACATTTAAAATTTCAGTTTCATTTATTTACGAGTTTTGTTTCCTCTTGAAAGTGTGTGTATGTGTGTGTGTGTGTGTGTGTGTGTGTGTGTGTGTGTGTGTGTGCATGTACCTATAAATTCTACTCTCCTTTAGAAGAGTAGAGCAGAACTTTGTTTTATGATTTCTTTCCTTTCTTCCAGATCTTTTAAAGGTAGGATCTTGTTGTGTAATTTTGGCTGTCTTGGAACACACTATATAGGCCAGAATGGCCTCCAACGGCCTCAGACTTCCTACCACAGTTGTTACGAGCATGCACCACCATGCCTGGATGTCATTTTATAATGTCATGTCTCTTTATGAGTTAACGATGTCTGCACTTCAATGAGCAGGTGTTAAAGGAAGCATAGGGGACCCTCATTCCTCACCCTGATCATTGTTATTGACTGCTGTTGTGAACCGAAGGTATCAATGTGCTCAACAACGCACATATCTCATCTCCCAGCTTCCTGTTATCACTGAGTTACTCCTAGTCTCCCCAGTGTGCCTGTTGACCCCAAGAAGCTCTGTCCACACCCCATATCTCAGGAAAGTGGAACCTGCTACCACTGCTGATGTATGAAGGAATGAACTTCTAAAATGTTGGTTGTGAAATATCTCTTTTGGCTTACCTTCTCAATATGAAAATGCAATCTTCCAACTGTTACGGTTAAAAAAAAAAAAAAAGCAGCTAATTTACTTCAGTGGCTCCATGCCGGCCCCCAGGGTACTCTCTAGCGGGGAGGTTCATGAGCCGTTCCAGCGTGGCGCCTTGCCTCGCTGCTCTGCTTTCACTCACAGTTCCCTTGGTGGGTTGTTACCACACCAGTCATACACATCCCAGATCCATGGTGGGCTTGGTGCGTCCTGCCACCGCGCCTTCTCTTGAACTCAATTAAGTCAAGACATGAAAGAACACACCACACAATAACCTCTGATCCGATTGATAAGATATAATTTGCCCATCTAGATAGCACACAAACCTGTACACACCCATCTCTTCAAAATATTCATAACAACCTGTATCTGTGCACAGAGAGGAATCTTAACATCTGCCAACACGTTCTCCCAGCTCCTTCTCCTCTCTCCGGCTCCTCCTTTTTTCTAAAACGTTTCTCCCACTGATTCTTCCTTTTCATCCAGTGACAGGCGTCGTTCCATCCTGTATCTGCCCTCCTGACTAAAGACATCAACCTACACCCAGCAATGTTGTTGTGCATATGAGAAGCTAGAGGAAGGGTGTTTCTAGCCTAATTTTTAGTGGATATTTTGGTGCCTTCTCCACTAAGTGTGTGCAGCACATTCCAGATGTTTGTTGGGGGAATTATTAATTACAAAAAGGAGACATTTGTAACAAAGCATTTCACTTTCAACTGATGACCTTTTCTAACACCTACCCCCAGCCCCCCAAATGATATAAGCCTTGCTTCACCCCAAGTAAAGTTGTTCTGCCTCCCTGAAGAAGCTTCTAGTTTTGTCCTTTACCATGAGTACTCACAGGGCATCGGAGCCCCCTTCCCCCATCTGTCCTCTCTGCTCCCTTTGCCCTAATGGACCCCTATCAGCCAATGATCCCAGAGAACACAGAGGGTCACACTTTCATGCACTTTAATGATAAAAACAATCATAAGGACTTCAGTATAAACTCTAGTGTTAATTTCTGAAGCCTTTAGCTCATTTTCTTGTCTTTCTTTTCTGATATCAGTTAGATTGAGTTACCTTATTCCTCTATTTTCTTCTCAGTTTGGCAGATTCCATATTTATTCTTTTAACATGTATAATTGACATAGAACTGAAAGTTAAATCAATGCCAATAGCATTTCTGTAAATAGGATGAGCTTGAAGGGCTTAATCCTAAACAACAGTATTGAACTTAAATGTTATTGATGCCTACTTTTAAATTAATTCTTTGTCATAGTTTCTGTTCTATTGTTGTGAAGAGATAATATGGCCAAGGTAAGTTATAAAAAACAAACAAACAAAAAACAAACAAAACAGCAAAAAGCAAATAAACAAACCGTTATTTGAGTTCACAGTTCTAGAGCTTTAGAGTCCATTATCATGGTGGTCAGGAGCATGAAGGAGGCAGTCACGCAAGCAAGAGCTTAAAGCTCACGTCTTGAGGCAACAAAAAAGAGGGAAGAGAGAGGGGAAGGGGAGGGAGGCAGAGTATGGGAGGAGGAGAAAGGGAGGGAGGGAACGAGAGAGAGAGAGGGAGAAAGAGAGAGGGAGAGAGAGAGAGGGAGAAAGAGAGAGGGAGAGAGAGAGAGGGAGAGAGAGAGGGAGAGAGAGAGAGGGAGAGAGAGAGGGAGAGAGAGAGGGAGAGAGAGAGGGAGAAAGAGAGAGGGAGAGAGAGAGAGGGAGAAAGAGAGAGGGAGAGAGAGAGAGGGAGAAAGAGAGAGGGAGAGAGAGGGAGTGGGAGAGAGAGAAAGGGAGAGAGAGAGGGAGAGAGAGAGGGAGAGAGAGAGAGGGAGAGAGAGAGGGAGAGAGAGAGAGGGAGAGAGAGAGGGAGAAAGAGAGAGGGAGAGAGAGGGAGAGGGAGAGGGAGAGAGAGACAGAGAGAGAGAGGGAGAGAGAGAGAGGGAGAGAGAGGGAGAGAGAGAGGGAGAGAGATTGCTAACTGGAAATGACATGGGTTATGAAAGCCTCAAAGCTCATCTCAGGTGACACACTTCCTCCAACAAGGCCACATCTCCCATTCCTTCCCATACAGTTTGATTACCTGGGGATCAAATGTTCAAGTATATGAACCAATGAGACTCTTCTTATTAAAACTATCACATCTTTTGCTCATTTTTTTGTTTGTTTGCTTTCTGTTGCTTCTTGTAAATGTCCCTTACCCCATTGAGCTCAATATTCTTCCTGTCAAACAGGCTGTTTAGAAAATCTTTCAAAGAGAATCTTTGCGCCCGAACTTGATCGGGTCTCTTTGTGGTCTCTTGAACTTGAGCATATCAGTTTGTTATCTTTGCTTCTGATGTCCTGTGATTTATGTAGAATTGATTGAGATATGAATTTCCTTTAATTTATCCTCTTTAATGCTGACTCTTTAGAAACATTCACTAATTAAAAACAATCGTAGCCATGCTCTCTTCTCTTAAGTCTCCCTCCTTCTTTGTGCTCTTTCTGAAGCTCCTCTTAAGCACACATTAGATATTCACATTCTGCCTGAATGTCTGAGAATGGCATGTGTTGCTTTCCACATCTGTATATTTCTTTATTCTACTGGGATATTTTTCTGAGGCCTAACTTCCACTTTACTAATTATTCCTTTAACCATGTCTTCTGTTTTGATTACCCAATCTATTCTGTCTTATGTTTCAATCGGTGATTTTTATATTTCACTGTATTTTTTATTTTTAGATTTTATATTTGGTTTCCCACTTTATGAACAGGAATTTGTGGTTTCTATATCCTTTTCTAGTTAAAGAAAATTATTTTCTGATGCGTTTCTCTTAAGCTCTTCAGATTCCCACACTTTTTATTGTGACTTCTGGTTCTGACTTATGCTCAGCCATTTTCATTTGTTTTCTTTATTTTGTTTTTGTTTTTGTTTTTTGTTATTGTTGTGAACTCATCTTCAGAACATTATAGCTTTGCTGTAACAGTTCTCAGCTTCTGTTTGTAGAAGGACTGATATAAAATCATTTTAGATTTGCTTCTGCATGGATGCCTCTATGTGGCAAGACCAGGATGTGGACAGTTTTTGGATAATCTCTTGGCACCAAAAACCTGTCACCAAGTATCAAAAGTTCTGATTTCATTTTGTCACATGTCTTTAACCTGTTATTTGTCTGAGATGGAATTGTAGGTGAAGACAAGTTTCCTCCACACACACACAAACTAGTAAGGGATATTTTCCAAGTTGCTCACTGACACGATAGCTTTCTGGAAAACCTCATTGTTCATAGTGTCTGAGTTCTGATCGCTGTGCACACGGGCACAAAATCTTTCTTTCTCTGTCTGTGTGTGGAGTGTGAACCCAGCTCTGTTACTGTTAAATTGTGTTTCTCGATGTGCCTGTCTCCAATCCTTGCAGCCGTGTTTTTGTTTATTGTCTTTTGTTGTTGTTGTTGTTGTTCTGCACTTAGCTTCGTTGTCACCTTGAATTTTTCCTTTTCTCTTCCAAGCACATTTTTTCCTGTTAAGTTAGTTCTTTGTTTTTGTGTAATATTCTTAATCTTGCTCTTTGTTATTAATGTTCTCCAGTGTGAAAATTCTAATTACATATGTGCACTTTTTCCTTGTGTTCTATGCACATGTCTTCTTCCTGTACCTATGTGTTACATTAAGTTCTCATCAAATGATTTGAGTCCCTGTTTTGTGTATACACACACACACACACACACAAACCATATATTATATATATATATACATGCATATAAAATATATATTTATAATATGTATTTGTTGTTGGTTCCTTCAGAAGTTGTATCATCCTATTTTCTTGGCATGCTGCATCCCCACACAGGAGAGCTAGCTCCAGAAGATAGAATTTTTCCAGGCCCATTTTGAAGCCTTCACTGTTGTTTCATAAAGAAGCGCTCTACTGGGGTGGAATGTGTTAGTGTGCTCTACCACTGGATGGAGCTGCTTTCTCTTTTAATTAATGTCCTCAGTAACCGATGGTTTGTTATCCTTGGCTCTTCTCTGCTTCTCCTTTAGGTTCCAAAATATCTTGAAGAATCCTGCAGGGGGGAAAAAAAAAGCAAGTTTCAGTTTTCACGCTGAGAACTAAAATCTCCAACTTCTTATGTTTCCTGAACGCTGAGGATGGGTGGAGGCAAAGATGTCTAAGCTACACTAAAAGCAACAGGGGTTCAAATATTACCACAGCCTAAAGCACCAGTGAATTCGATTATTCCTTTTTGAGGAAGCTGCCTCTGTGCTAGCTCTTTGGGACCCTCTGGAAAGAACAATGCTATGACTTAGGATGAAACTTTTCTTGACTTGTTTTCTCTACAGACATGGACTTCACTGCCCCACCCCCACTCTCCAGGCCTCTTCTGTCTTCATTCCTTGAAAAATATTTTCAGCCTCTCACGGTAGCCTGCGTGAGCAGAGGTGACTGCATGTCCCCAGCCTGCCCTCCTAAACCTGGAGCCCTTAGCCACGTGTTAGAAGGAAGTCATTCAGACAGCATAAAGGAGCAAGCGCACCTTAAAGATTTCCAATAATAATGTAAACAGAGCACAGACACATAAAAGTGTTCACGTATAAATATACAGCTCAATGAACTTTTGTGGAGCGAATAATGACCTTGTGACTAGACCAAGAAACATAGTCTTGGCAGGGTCTTAACATTTTTGTTGAAAGAGAGAGAAAAGGGGGAGAGGGAGAGAGGGAGGTAGGAGGGGGGAGGGAGGTGGAGGGGAAATGGGAGAAGGAGAGAGGGAGGGAGGGGAGAAAGAGGGAGATAGAGATAGATAGACAGATAGATAGATAGATAGATAGATTGATAGATGATAGATAGCTAGATAGATTGGCAGATAGATGATAGACAGATAGACAGATAGACAGATAGATAGACAGATAGACAGACAGACAGACATACAGATAGACAGATAGATAGACAGATAGATAGATAGACAGATAGATAGATTGATAGATGATAGATAGCTAGATAGATTGGCAGATAGATGATAGATAGATAGATAGATAGATAGACAGACAGACAGACAGACAGATAGATAGGTGTCTGGTTTGCCGTCAAGCAAGGTCAAACAGGGTGGCTAAAGGTCTCCCCTAATGATCTCTCCACTATTTTGTTTGGCAGGGGGAACCCTTTCCAAAGAGCCGAGCCTTTAGCTGTTCTTCCTCAGCTTTCTGTATTGACACCTGGGTCTGCTTATGCAGTGCATCGCCACAGGCTGCCAAACCATTCTTGGATGAGGCATTCTGGGATACTTCCTCAGGAGACTATTTTGGTTTTTATAACATATCATCCTTAATCTGGTCGCGGATGCCAGAGAGAATCCAAGTGTCTTTGTCCTGGAGCCCAGAAAGTTAATAGTTTCATCTTTCTAGACCAGGAAGACACTTTCTAGACACTTGGCAAGTCTAGAAATGTGCTTGAGTTTTACATAAGGAAATATGAGCGAAACTTTCCACCGAACTGTGGTTGTTTCCACTACTGAGAGATTTCTTCATATTTTTAGTGTGTAGTCTGCTCCATCTTCAGTGACGCAGTATGGGAATGTACCACCCCTATTGATTTACTTCAGTAGCATCAATTTTGTCAGATTCGAATTTTGTCAGATTACTTCTCAAGTCTTAAAGTATGTGACTTAGATAGGTTATGACTGAGTGCTTCATATACTTCCCCAGTCATTGGCTACTCTGAGGCTCTCCTGTCTCTGCCACTTGTCTGATTTTTATGCTGGAGATATTATGAGTTTGTGGATCTAGTAAGGATTCCATGCAGTGGGTGTGGTGGGGCAGAGGGAAGGGATGGACAGGGGGAACTTCCTGTAGTGTGAAATGGGTATCCTGAACTGTCATTTTAAGTAGTGAGCAAGACCCCACAGAAGGGCACTAATCAGGGAGACAGGCGTTGCATTCCAGTTCTTATTATGCTGTACAGAGAAACTAGGACTCAAAAGCTGCTGGGAATTCGGTGAAGTGAGAAGAAAAGAGCGTACACAGACCTCTGTGGGTCAATCTCGGTAGCATTCTTCAAGAGCCATTGTTTTTTCAGACAGGGTGTCTTGCTAAGACCTGGGGCTGGTGTGAGCCCAGGAGCTGCCTGTCTCGTCCTACCATGCCAAACGCTTTAAGTGGATCCTGAGATCTAAACTCAGATTCTCATGCTTGCGTGGACGCGTTTACTCTCAGAGCTATCGCCCTAGCCCATCCAACAGTCTTGGCTCCTGTAAAGCACAATGTCTTTGATTTTCTCAGTGTTGTTCTTCATCAGACTCTGTTTTAACATTAAGGAATGAGAAAAGTTCAATAATGTTAAAAAAAAAACAACAACAACAAAAAAGAAGTGTAAGTAACTCTCTGTTTTCCTGAACAATAGCACCTGGTTTTGATAATTCCATAGTCTGGTGAGGTTTTGATCTTTTATTACACACACACACACACACACACACACACACACACACAGACACACACAGACACACACACACAGACACACACACACACAGAGAGACACACACAAACAGCACATCCTTTCTCTAACCTCATTTTTTCTACCGATAGTGTACAAGGATGCAAACATGCATCTACTCCTCCATAAATAATATTGTTAATTGAAATAAATGGAACACTGTGTAATTCAGCCTATGAAGACGGGAAATAGGGGCAAACAAAAGCCAGGCATCACCCACACTGTCTGAACTGTATTGAACATTTCAAATGGCTGTTGTTAAAAAGGTAGTGTTTTTCCTCTTTTCTGCCCTTCTTTCCAAGTTGAAAAGACCCGATCAGCTTCATTAATGTGAACTAGTTTGTTTTTGCTATACATATGAGAAAAAGAGTAGCTTTGAAATTCGCCAAAAAACACAAAAACAGTTGCCTGGAATCTTTGCAGGATGTATTAACTGCTGTGCCTTGACCACTGAGTGCATTTCGTCTGTGATTTGTGTGTTAGTTGTGTTAATTGCACATCATGTTTAGGAAAACACTGCAGGGCTGTGTAAATGTCAGTCTCATTATCCACTGTTATTATTTGACAAGGAGGAGCTGCTTTCAGTGAATGATAATTTCACCTCCCATTTTGGAGAATGCATATAAATTTAAAAAAAATTAAGTTCACCTTATTCTAAGGGCTGGTAATCTATTTCTTTTTCTTTCAAAGGGTTTCCAAACTGAACATTTCCTGAAAAAGAAATTGGCCTAATTATAAACCAGTAGCTTGAATAAGTTCAAATTAATTCAGATTGCAAACCCATGAAGAGAGCATTGCTTTAGGTAACTAAATTCTAAGAATATTAGGTAGCTTGTAGTGTAAATATAGAGAGGTCCAATCTCTGATTGATTCTATATAAAATATCCATTGTTTAGCCTGACCAATATTCCAGCTTTGTCCATCTTAGATTGACTCGTCAGGGCTTTTGAAAATACGATAATAAAGTCCTCTGAACCTACGGAAGATGAAGGACCTCGGGATTTCAAAGGACCTCCCCCTCTTCCTCCTCCTCCTCTTCTGTCTGTGGATCATTTATTTTGACTCCTACAAAGCATGCGGGAGTGTGGAAAGAGAACACGCATGTAAGCTACTTATTTCACACTTATAGTAAAGACACAAGGACCAATAATTCCTGAAGGTTATTAACACTGTTATAAGTGGAGAAAGCACCTTCTTACGTTACATATTTGATACCTGCTACATAAAAGGCATGAACAAACATTTCTTAACACAATTCACTTTTTAGTCAGGGTAAAAGCAGTGAAGTAGAGAAGGTGGTGATGCAGCGAGGTTTCACAGTTCCCAAAGAAGCAAGAGAATGGAGAACCACAGTTATTTCTTTCCTTGATCTTACTGTATGAGGTGATTTACAAAACAGTGACTTCTGAAGAAAGACCGACCAGTGCAAAGAAAGAGTGAGGGAACTGAAAGGGTATTGGGAATTTTTTTCTGGGAAATTGTTTTCTTCTTCCTTCCTTCCTTCCTTCCTTTCTCTCTCTCTCTCTCCCTCTCTCTTTCTTTCTTTCTTTCTTTCTTTCTTTCTTTCTTTCTTTCTTTCTTTCTTCCCTCCTCCTCCTTCTTCTCCTTCTACTTCTCCTCCTTCTCTTTCTCCTCCTTCTCCTCTCCTCCTCCTTCCCCCACCCCCCCCTCCTCCTCCTCCTCCTCCTCCTCCTCCTCCTCCTCCTCCTCCTCCTCCTCCTCCTCCTCTTCTTCTTCTTCTTCTTCTTCTTCTTCTTCTTCTTCTTCTTCTTCTTCTTCCTTATTCAGGTATTTGAAACAGACACATGAGCACATGGGGGACACACACACACACACACACACACACACACACACACACACACACTGCTTCAAAACCATTCTGTGAGAGTCTGAGTTTTTGATGCAGGCACTATGATAGACTTACTATCATTGCTGGGGGACTTCCTGACTTCCAGTTTAACCCCATAGAGAGGGAAACTGGCATGGATCATCAGGGCTGAAGAGATGACTACATGGTTAAAAGCAATTGCTGCTTTTCCAAAGGACCCATGTTCAATTCCCAGTATCAACATGAAAGCTCAGAGGCACCTGTAACTCCAGTTCCAAGGGATCAGATGCCCTCTTCTGGTCTCCTCAAGTACTGCATGCACTTAGTACACCAACAAATACACAGGTAGAGCATGCATGCATACATACATACATACATACATACATACATACATACATACATATCTGTTTTACACATACTGTTTTACATATCCCTGCATTACACATACACTATATATACATTCATACACACTATATACATTTGTTTATTATATATACAGTATTCTGTGATAAATCTTTATTTTTTTAAGAGCTCCAATAATTTAAAAAGTAAAACGTGAACTAGTCACATAATGGGTAATTGATGTAAGAAAGCTCATAGCTTTACCAACTACAAAATACAAACATGAACTTTTTACAAAATAGTGGGCTTCATTAATAATTAGAAAAGTATGATATCATATGTCACTTCAAGTTATGCACTTTAAATTAAACAGAAAAATATCACATCACGGCTGCATGTAAAAAAGTAGCTACTTTCTTTTTGTAATTGGGTACTTTTTCTTTACATTTCAAATGCTTGTTATCCCCTTTCCCAGTTTCCCATCCATAAACCCCCTATCCCATCCCCTCCTCCTACCTCTGTGAGGGTGTTCCCTCACTTGCCCACCCACCCCTTCTCACCTCCCAGGCCCTGACATTCCCCTACACTGGGGCATCCAGCATTTGCAGGACCAAGGGCTTCCCCTCCCATTGATGGCCAACAATGCCATCCTCTGCTACATATGCAGCTGGAGCCATGGGTCTGTCCTTGTGTACTCTTTGGACGGTGGTTTAGTCCCTAGGAGCTCTGGTTGGTTGGTATTGTTGCTCTTGTTGGGTTGCAAGTCCCTTCAGCTCCT
Organism: Rattus norvegicus; assembly: GCF_021556685.1. Taxonomy (NCBI): domain Eukaryota; kingdom Metazoa; phylum Chordata; class Mammalia; order Rodentia; family Muridae; genus Rattus; species Rattus norvegicus. Next base: position 52,820,416 of record NC_141546.1, on the reverse strand, counting down.
TCAATCCTTTCTCTAACTCCTCCAGTGGGGATCTAGTTCTCAGTTCAATGGTGGACTGCACACATTCACCTCAGTATTTGTCATGCTCTGGCAGAGCCTCTCAGGAGACAGCTATATCAGGCTCCTGTCAGCATGCACTTCTTGGCATCAGCAATATTGTCTGTGTTTGATGACTGTATATGGGCTGGATCCCCAGGTGGAGCAGTCTCTGGTTGGACTTTCCTTCAGTCTCTTCTCCAAACTTTATCTCGGTACTTCTTCCTGTGTATGTTTTTGTGTCCCCTTCTAAGAAGGACTGAAGCATCCATACTTTGGTCTTTCTTCTTCTTGGGTTACCTCACTCAGGATGATATTTTCTAGTTCTATCAATTTGCCTATGAATTTCATGAAGTAACTGTTTTTGATAGCTGAGTAATATTCCATTATGTAGATGTACCACATTTTCTGTATCCATTCCTCTGTTGAGGGACATCTGAGTTCTTTCCAGCTTCTGGCTATTATAAATAAGGCTGCTATAAACATAGTGGAGCATGGGTCCTTGTTATATGTTAGAACATCTTTTGGGTATATGCCCAGAAATGGTATAGCTGGGTCCTCAGGAAGTGCAATGTCCAATTTTCTGAAGAACCGCCTGACTGATTTCCAGAATGGTTGTACCAGCTTGCAATCCCACCAGCAATGGAGGAGTATTCCTCTTTATCCACATCCTAGCCAGGATCTGTTGTCACCTGAGTTTTTGCTCTTAGCCATCTTGACTGGTGTGAGGTGGAATCGATTTGCATTTCCCTGATGACTAAGGATGTTGAACATTTCTTTAGGAACTGCTCAAACATTCCATAATCCTCAGCTGAGAATTCTTCGTTTAGCTCTGTACCTTACTTTTAATAAGGTTATTTGATTCTCTGGAGTCCAACTTCTTGAATTCATTGTATATATTGAATATTAGCCCTCTATCAGTTGTAGGATTGGTAAAGATCTGTTACCAGTCTGTTGGTTTCTGATTGTCTTAATGACAGTGTCCTTTGCTTTATAGAAGCTTTCCAATTTTATGAAGTCCCATTTGTCGATTCTTGATCTTAGAGTATAAGCCATTGGTATTTTGTTCAGGAAATTTTCCCCACTGCTCATGTGTTTGAGATTCTTCCCCACTTTTTCTTCTATTAGTTTGGGTGTATCTGGTTTGATGTGGAGGTCCTTGATCCACTTGGACTTAAGCTTTGTACAGGGTGATAAGCATGGATCAATCCGCATTCCTCTACATGCTGACCTCCAGTTGAACCAGCACCATTTGTTGAAAATGCTATCTTTTTTCTATTGGATTGTTTTAGCTCCTTTGTCAAAGATCATGTGACCATAGGTGTGTGGGTTCATTTCTGGGTCTTCAATTCTATTCCATCGATCTACCTGCCTGTCTCTGTTCCAATACCATTTAGTTTTGTTTTGTTTTATTTATTTATTTTTTTTTACCACTATTGCTCTCTAATACAGCTTGAGGTCTGAAAAGGTGATTTCCTCAGATGTTCTTTTAAAGTTGAGGTTTTGTTTGTTCGTTTGTTTTGTTATTCCAAGTGAATTTACAGATTGCTCTCTCTAACATCATGAAGAATTGAGTAGGAATTTTGACCGGGATTGCATTGAATCTGTAGATTACATTTGGTAAGATAGCCATTTTTACAATATTAATCCTGTCAATCCATGAGCATGGAAAATCTTTCCATCTTCTGAGATCGTCTTCAGTTTCTTTGTTCAGAGTCTTGAAGTTCTTGTCATACAGTTCTTTCACTTGCTTGGTTAAAGTCACACTGACGTATTTTATATTATTCGTGACTATTGTGAAGGGTGTCTATTCACTAATTTCTTTCTCAGCCTGTTTATCCTTTGAGTAGAGGAAGGCTACTGATTTGTTTGAGTTAATTTTATACCCAGCCACTTTGCTGAAGGTGTTTATCAGGTTAAGTAGTTTTCTGGTGGAACTTTTGGGGTCATTTAAGTATACTATCGTACCATCTGCAAATAGTGATATTTTGACTTCTTCCTTTCCAATTTGAATCCCTTTAATCTCCTTTTGTTGTCTGATTGCTCTGGCTAGGACTTCCAGAACTGTACTGAATAAGTAGGGAGAGTGTGGGCAGCCTTGTCTAGTCCCTGATTTTAGTGGGATTGCTTCAAGTTTCTCTCCATTTAGTTTGACGTTAGCTACTGGTTTGCTGGATATAGCTTTTACTATGTTTAGGTATGGGCATTGAATTCCTGATCTTTCCAAGACTTTTAACATGAAGGGGTGTTGAATTTTGCCAAATGCTTTCTCAGCATCTAATGAGATGTTTATGTGGTTTTTTTCTTTGAGTTTGTTTATATAGTGGATTATGTTGATGGATTTCTGTATATTGAACCATCCCTGCATCAGTGGGATGAAGCCTATTTGATCATGATGGATGTTTTGATGTATTCTTGGATTCAGTTTGTGAGAATTTTATTTAGTAATTTTGCATCAGTATTCAGAAGGGATATTGGTCTGAAGTTTTCTTTGTTCAGTCTTTGTGTGGTGTAGGTATAAGCATAATTGTGGCTTCATAGAGGGAATTGCATAGTGTTCCTTCTGTTTCTATTTTGTGAAATAGTTTGCAGTGTATTGGTATTAGGTCTTCTATGAAGGTCTGATAGAATTCAGGACTAAACCCATCTGGTCTGGGCTTTTTTTTGGATGGTCTTTTTATGTCACTCTGGATCATTGATGTGTTTCAAGGTAGGATGCTTACATGATTGTGGTAGTTCAAAAGCTGTGATTTTTTTTCTCAGTGTTAAATACTTTTCTTTTAATGATGGCATGCTTATGTCTGATACAGAGATTTGATACTTTGGAATTTAATTTTAGGATAAAGATAGAAGGATTACAGGACATGCAATCAGGATCAACCCTTCCCTTTTCCACTACTGTTGTTCAATGTTAACTGTGCTGATGTCCATTTCAAGCTGTCACAGTTTGTTTTCAACTGTTTTTCATAAATACAGTTACTGGGTATATGCAGAGGACTTGGTATGGCTGGATCACGAAGTAGTTTTATTTTTAGGTTTTTGAAGACCTGCCAGACTGATTTCCATCAGGGCTGTATCAGTTTCTACCCCCACCATCAGTGGAGAAATGTTCCTCCTTTCCTCACATCTGCACCAGACTGTGCTGCTGCTGACTTTGTTGACAACAGTCATTCTGACTGAGATGAGACTGCCATCTTAAACAGCATTTCACTGGTGGTAAGAATGTCAAATCCTTTTAAAAGTGTTTCCTAGCCATCCATCTTTTGTCTTTTCAGACTCTCTGTAGACCTTTAACTGGGTTGCCTGTTTGCTTGGTGTGTGTGTGTGTGTGTGTGTGTGTGTGTGTGTGTATGTGCGTATGTGTATGTGTGTATGTGTGTGTATGTGTGTGCATGTGTATGTGTGTATGTGCGTATGTGTATGTGTGTATGTGTGTGTATGTGTGTGCATGTGTATGTGTGTATGTGCGTGTGTGTATGTGTGTATGTGTGTGTATGTGTGTGTATGTGTATGTGTGTATGTGTGTGTATGTGTGTGTGTGTATGTGTGTATGTGTGTGTGTATGTGTGTATGTGTATGTGTGTGTATGTGTGTATGTGTGTGTATGTGTGTGTATGTGTGTATGTATGTGTGTGTATGTGTGTGTGTGTTTGAGTCTTTGTATTCTCATTATTAACCCTCTGTTGGATGTAGAGCTGATGATGATTCTTTTCCTCATTCTGTAGCTTGCCAGAATCCTTTGCCTTTTTTGTTCTATGAGAGTCCATTTGTGAATTATTTCTTGTGACACCAGAATCTTATTCAGAAAAATAATTACTCATATCTCATATCCCTTTGTTCTACCCCTAACCTATCCCTCTAGCCTTGCTCAAGTCAGAGTTTATATTCATGGTTTCTCATCCATTTGGAGTTGAGTCTTGGGCAGGGTGAGAGAGAAGGATCTAGCTTCATTGTGCATTTTGGTATGTAGGTTTTCTCAAGTCACTTGATAGTACCCTTTTTCCAATGTATGTTTTTGGCATCTCTGTAAAAAATCATGTTGATATAATTGTAGTTGATTTCTTCTATTTAAAAACATTCTTCCCCTTTCCTTTGAATCATCACTTTGGCCTATCATGTAAGCAGAACAGCAATTGATCCTCTGTGTTTCCTAGAAAGCATACGTGTGTGCTGTATTATACTCCACATAGTGATCATACTGGCTGTATCCCCTGCCTGTCAAAAGACATGTATTTTTTACTTTTTCATTTGTAGTAGATTTATATGTTTTATGGTCATAAAAATCAAAACATTTTCTGATATTTGGGGGAAGGCAATGTAATGATTAATATTTTATAATACTTTGAAATAACTGTGCATATGATAAGATCTTAAATATTAGTAGCAGTTAGATATGGCATTAATAAGGTCTAAACCATTATACCTGCTAAGCTCTAATCACTAGATTATGATCTAATAATGACAAATTGGTACTTGGATAATTTTTTAGGATGTTTTGTGGCTGTTGGTTATTACAGAGAGATCTGAACTTACTAATATAAACATGCATTTAAACAAATTCAGAAATAATATTCTAACAAAGCAAAGAAAAATTGCAGAGGCTATTATCTGCAACTTGAAATATCTAATTCCCGCACAGCATTCATATCCAAGCCAGAGAGTTTTAAAGTGCTGAGAGATTTGGTATTCGATATAGCAGCCCCTCAAACAATAATAGCTCAGAAACAAAGATTAACGTTTTTATGTTAGCTTGACGAGGATTTTTAAACATTTAGTTAATTTTATTTTGTGAGTTAAAGTGGAATGACAAGCACTGATCCTATTAGAACAAAGTGTTTGGCATTCATTCACTGAAAATATTGCCGTGACAAATGTGGACGTTGCCTCTGTGTTTCAGTCAGATGGAAATAAAGGAATGTAGGGTGTAACTGAGAAGCTCAGCATCCCTGAACGGCTTGAACCTCAGCTTTTGGACTTGGCAGGGGTGTCTCAACCCCATGAGAAATCTGAGCTTGGGCGGCATGCACTGGTATCTGAACTGCATCCAGCCCCCTCCCCTCCTGGAACAACACACAGTAGGGACATGGCACACAGTAGGGACACGGCACACTGGCAGCCGTGTCCGTGAACACTGCTTCGGGACACGATATCAGTAGCCGGGCAAGTTTTATTTAGTCTGAAAAGCCTCCCCTCGCCCCTCCATTTCCCTGAACCAATTAACTATTTCTCTTGAGTGTCATTGAGGAAAGCTGCAAACATTGTCATCTTTTTGATTATCAGCCTATATGCTCGTCTTCTTTTTAAGTCAAGGGTATGAGTATCTAGAACGATGGAGAGGAGGATGGAGGCTGGGGGAAGACCCTCCACAGGAGGAGGTTAATTGCCTGGGAAAGGGGTGGGCCAGAGCAACCCTCAACTGGCAGCAATGTGTTGACTGTATCTTTGATGAATAGAATTTGTTAAATACATATTACTCACATGAAATGGATTTTACATATGATGTATCTATACATACTTGGAGAAATATAAAGGTGTTATTTATTACACTAATTTTTGGAACAGGGGTCTCGCAAATAAAGAAATATTAGGTACCAGACCGAGTGTTCCCATTCCTAGCTGCACATTAAAATCACCTGGGATCCGCCTCAAAGGTTGACTCCCAGGCTGAGTTCCATCAGTATTGAATCATACATCTGATACCATGCCAAGGGACCCAAATATTTTTAAAATCTGGGGGTGATATTGACACACATCCAGGATTCTAGACATCCCCTTTCTTTTTCCAGTATCCTTGCGACTCTTCCTTTCTCTGAGGCACAGGACAGTCTTTGAGAAAAATCATGAAGTGGGTGCATCGTGGGCAGTGGGAACACAAACAAGGCCCTATTTGCAAAGAGCTTAAAATAACCCAGAAATGACACAGCCACCGGCAAAGTCATCACTGCTCCATTCACCAGAAACCTGAAGTGGGGCTGCAGGTCCTGGTTCTTTCATTCTGGGGAGGGCCCACTGTCCGATCAGCCCAGTGACATTCAGAGATAGGGAGCAAGTGGACTGTCATGTGGTGGTCAGAGAAATTCAGCACAATGGTTCTTACGTTATGAAAAGGTATAAATATTTCCTGCCTCAGGAAATTCATGTAGGGAGTCGCATTTGAGGATTTAAGATTCTACAGAGGTGTAATGGGAACCTTTTCATTACCGTTGTGGATGGATATACTATCTACGTTTATTTAAAAATATAAAAGTCTCCTTTCCGAATCGATCCCTGATTTATAAGAATATCATTACAATTACAAATACGGTGTTATTGCGCTTCATTCCTTATGGTAGAATGATAGCTTAGTGCTTATGATAATTCCTTCCCTGTTTTCCTACAACTGATTTATCCCTTGTCTGACCCAACTTCCCTGCCAGCCATTGTTCCTGTCTCTCCAGACCGCCCGCTTCACACAGGAATGTTAATAATGGAATGCGTTATCCACGTCTTCATTAGCATGCTTCGAAGGTGCTATTCTCTATAATTAATCACCATCATAAATATCCCCGTGTATATGCTGTACATATATACTCTTTCTGGGTCACCAAACTGATAAAACAGCTTATTCTTAAGCACTGCCGCAAATCACAGGACATGAGCAAGCCACAGGGTAGTTAATAACATGCATGTGGCAAGCATACCTGGTAAGGTTTCCTGCGGGCTTGAGAATGTAGGAAATCTTTTGTTTTCAAGTAGTGCGTGTGCTGATAGGATCAAAAGTTAGCACTTTGTGTCATATTTAATAAGTTCCATTGTTTCCAGCACCTTACATATTTATAAATAACTTGAAAGTATAATTGAGGAAGAGATAAGCTCACCTTGTGGCCTTTTTCTTCACAGAATGAAGTGGGTGGCATGTTTTCTCTAAATAGATTATACTCAGCCTGTGTCTTCACTAAGATCAAATGACTCGACAGGTTATTAACTCATTAAAAAAAAACACGTTTAAAATATTTTATGCGAGACATCTTCCTTCTAATGACATTTCTCTTGACTTAGAAAGCAGATGGTATTCTCATAAGATTCTGGGTGATACAGTACATATACTTTTCCTTCCATCATGGGAGGATAATTCTATGTAGGCACCGTCCTAGAGAGGGAAGCCTCCTAATCTTCCCCCACTATTTTGTAGCACCTACTTTGACACTGGAGACAGCTTGCTTTCTTCTGGCTAAGGTAAAAGTTTTTCTGTATGACAGGATATAACCAGGTCCCCAAATGCCAATGCTGGCTCAAAGATACAGTCAGAAATAAGGGTGAGCATAATGATACTAGGTCAGCATCATAGGTGAGCCCCATAGTTTTACGCTGAGCAGGGGTGATCGAATTAGCTTCAGTTAGCTTCAGTGGGGTTTGCTCTTCCTTCCACCCTTCATTCACGAAGACCTTCAGTCAGCATTCGTAGATCACCTGGCCCGCGCAATGTGTTTTCCTTTGTGAAACGGAAACTGGAGGTAAAAGCAGGACTCCGAAGGTAGACACCAGTTATCCATTTTATTTTCCTAGAACTGTGATGGAAATGAAGGAAACGTGGTACTATGTTAAAAAAAATTAATAGAAAAAAAAAAAAAAAGGTCAACGAATTGTGCAGTCTGGGCCGAGGCTCACGGCTGAGGTCAGCACATGTGTTGTGGGAGACTGAGTGTCATGGTAACGCTGCACTGACTGGCTTAGAAACCAGGGGGGTAAAACTGAGGTTTCTCCGCTGTGCTGCCTTGAACACATCAGTCCCTCTGAGCGTCAGACGTCACGTAGGAAGATGAACAATGATGAGTAGGTTCTACCTCACAGTAATGTTGAGAGGACTGATTTCAGGGTTTTACAATTACGGACTTTATGGCCGCACCTAGCAAGCCGCCCTCACCACTGCAGCCTACCCTGCTTCCCTTCCCTCTTGTCCTCTTCCCTTCCCTCTTCCCGCTGTTTCCCTTTCTGCCTCCTACTTCTTTTCCTGTTTCTTCCTTTAGAACATAATCGCATTACAGAATAAATGTTCATTAATTCAATTAGCCTCACATCCGAGCACTACAGATGTCAGGGTGGTTGACGAAACGGTTTGAACTCGGCTCCATCGCTTGAGTTGCTACCCGAAGCTGCTCCACTGGAGAACTGAGGGATCACTGGTTTATGCATATGCATGGCTGCTTTCTTCTCTGGGCATTTAAATGCGAAGGCCCTCCTCTGTCATCTACCGTTGTAAGCGCTTCTGAGGGATAAGGGTCACTCATCCTGGCCATCGTATAGAAGGAAAAAAAAATCAAGAAGTGTTAGAAAATTGAAATGCCCCAGAAAGGAAATGTTCAATCCGCTCATTACCCAGGGAAACTAATTCCTGGATGGGTGACTGATGGGTATTAGAATTATGTTAATTATACATCTTTATCAAATATCTTCAAGAATAAGATATAATTAATGGCAAAAGTACTTATATATTTTTAAACTCACTGATACATATATTTTATCTTATAGGGAATTAATATAGTAGGCTTATATTTTTAAAAATTAAGAATTGACGGAAATATGAAATATATTTGAGCATGAAGCTGAATTAAAATAAATTTTAGATATGGAGCAGGAAGTAAACGCTTCCAGTACAATGTACAAATACAAATGTTAAGCCTCCTCCTGTGTGTGAATATATTTTTAATAACTTGCTTGTTGCCTTACTAAGCGTTGATTCTGAAGTCCGTGTGAATTCCATGTAAAGTTCAGGGTCTCAAATTGTACTATGCATGACTGAACTAGCAGCGTCTAGAAAGCTAATCTAAGTGGCTTACAACAGCCTTTTAAGGTTAAAATCACAGATATGGCAAGTGGCTTAAAATTGCCGTCAACTTCTTCACTTGGAGATTCTCACTAATAAGATGCAGGACTGTTGTTGTAAGTTCTTATTAATAATGTTTTGTAGGGTTGAACCATATTTCACCTTCAGTTTCATATTCTAATAACTTATTCTAGATGGTCCATCCCTTCTTGAGAACAAGTGCGTTTTGATGTTGAATCATGCCCTGCTTCAAGTTACAGGCCTAGTCAACATCTTCTGTGATCATTGCAGCTCTAATGGATTCCTCTTGATGCTACAGGATTGTTCCCCAGGTGGAAAAATCAGGACTGAGTCTACAGATTCTCTGTTATATTTATTTGTCTTAATAGATAACCCTGTAAATAATATTTGTACTTGTGATATTTTGGTTTTGTTTCACTGTACTTAATAAGGATCTTTTGCATTGAAACCAACAAAGCTGTCTGACTAGAGCAAAATCAGGTTAGTTTCTTTTCAAATAAAACAAATAAACAAACAAACAAAAAAACCCAATAGTAATGTTAAAAGCTTAAGAATTGCTGTGGTATATAATTATGTAAACATTAGCAACATTTTTCATCTTTGAAATTCAATACTACATTTTGATGCCTCCTCAAATTCTACTACTTTAGTGATTGTGACTCTTTATATTTAAAAATATGATACATAAAATTATTACTATCATTTTAGAAGTACTTACTTTGTAAGCCAAGATCATCCAATGTTCTAATTGATTTAAGTTCTTTTATCCATCAAATAATCATAGATGTATACTGTTCTGCTGTTAATATTACTTTATAGTAAAATTATTACTTATAATAATATGGAAGATATAAAATAAAAATATTATTGTTTGTCATAATGTGATTTAATAAATAATGCCCACTGCATATGATTTTTGTCAGGATTAACTGATACAGATGAGGATGCTTGCAGCTAACCACTCGACTACAAAGGGACACCAGTGGAGGAGTTAGAGAAAAGACTGAAGGAGCTGAAGGGGTTTGCAATCCCATAGGAAGAACAACAATACCAACCAACCAGACTCCACCAGAGCTCCCAGGGACTAAATCATCAACCAGTGAGTACACATGGAGGGACCCATGACTCCAGCCATATATGTAGCAGAGGATGGCATTGTCTGGCATCAATGGGAGGAGAGACCCTTGGTCCTGTGAAGGCTCTTTTCCCCAATGTAGGGGAATGCAAGGGCATTGAGGTGGGAGTAGGTGGGTGAGAGGGGGAGTATCCTCATAGAAGCAGGGAGAGGGGGGAGGGATATGGGAGAGGAAGGAAAGGGGATAACATTTGAAATGTAAATACATAAAATATCCAAGAAAAATAAAATTAAAAAGAAGCAAATTGCCATATATAAAAATTTAAGTAAATATAAATACGATATAGCAAAAAGTACTATGGCATGGAATTTGAAAGTGCAAGGTATTTATTACGGATCAATTACCTGTGAGTGGAAGGAGGAAGTGGACTGGGTAGATGGAGAACTCAGAGCTTTGTCTGTCTGTTGAGAAGTGTGTACTATTCCTGTCTAGTCGCCAGCTCCATGGGCTTCCTCCATGGGCAGCTCTGCTCAACTGAGGCCTGAAATGGACAGAGAATGGGTGTGACTGCATCCCTACTGCTGGCCTGACCAGCGAGTCTTCTCTGAAAGGAGATGTGGGCTGAATCTCTGGAATGACCACATTAGGAGATTTTGCTAATGTTCCATTGGCCAAGATTAGAGCGTTGTGAAAAGATGACAGCCAATTGTCTTTAAGAAAGACTCATGGTCACTCTTAACTGATACAAAACTGGAGTTAAAGAACAGTCGATTAATGTTTCTTTAACAGGATAAAAAACACGCTCTTCTAAGAATGAAATTAAGATCACAGTTTGCAGTGACATTTTTAGAAGCAGTCCTATTAGAATCAGGATATTGACCGCCATGCCCTGGAAAATCTACCCAGTGCAATCAGGAGACGTAAATAATTAAAATTTTCAAATAAAGTGATGGCATTGTCATTACTTAGAGTGGATATTATTTTTCAAATTGAGAAAGACTGAGAAAATAGAAAATATGCACCGTATGAAGATTAAGCTGGGAAATTGCATACATTTAATACATCAGTTCAACAAAATTTCTTCTATGTATTAGGCTGGTAAATGTTTCCCATAAAAGGCCAGGTAAGAAACATTGCTGGTGTTGGCTATGTAGCTTCTGTCACAACTAATGAGCTGTTACTGTACAGAGAAGTAGCTGGGGGCAGTGTGCAAGCAGATGGATGGAGGCCGCTGCATTCCATCCATCAGAGACTCAGAATCGGCACATGACACGCAGCAGTAGCTTGTGGAGTCACGGTGTATAAATTAAGAATCATTGGGAGATGACAATGGATGAAGAAATGTAATTCATTCCAGCAAACAACATGGTGAAACTTTGTAAACTTTATTAAACTGTAATGTGCAAGATGTAAAGAAAAGATTCACTCAAAAGTGTGAATGATTTTCAAAGCAGACAGACAATGAAATCCTGATTTGATTTGGGAGCCTCTGAAGGCTCTACATTCTGTAAGTGCCATGCTGTCTTAAAGATGACTCCGTAATTGTTCTGTTCTGTTACACGCATACTCTTTACTTCAGCCAGGCTCCTTGTTATGAAGACACTGGTTATGACTACCATTTTTTAAATATTCCTAATACTTTCTGTAGTGAATACGCTTATGTATTCTGGAAAAATTACAAAAATAGGCCCAGAGACAAAATTTCTGAAAGAGGGATTGCTGAACCAGCATCATCTTGTGTGCTGATGATGTCCTAAGAGGAGGACACAGTTTCCCTCAAGGATAGGAGGCATCAGGTTTTGCGTTCACATTTCTGATATGTGAGAAATGGAACCTTGTGGGTTTTTAATTGACAATTATTTTTTATTATGAGAGAAGTTATTGTATGTATCCACTGTCATAATCAGTTTTGGTTTGATGATGGTGGTGGTAGTGATGGTGATGATCGTCAACTTGACACAGGCAGGGTCATTTGGGAAGAGGGAATTTCAACTGAGAAAATACTCCTAATAGGTTGAGCCATGGCCAAATCTGTGGGGACATTTTTGATCAATGACTGATGTGGAAGAGGCCAGCTCACTGGATTTCGCCACTCCTGGGTGGGTGGTCCTGGGTTGTATAAGAAAACAGGCTGAGCAAAACCATCAAAACCCATCAGTAAGTAGCATGCCCGGCTGTTTCAGTTCCTGCCTCCAGGTTCCTGCGTGGAGTTCCTGTCTTGGTTTCCCTCACTGATAAACTATTACCTGGCACTGTAAGGTGAAATCAGCCCGTTTGCTTCCCAAGTAGTGATGGTCTTTTTCACAGCAAAAGAAAGCAAACCAGGACCTCGTCCATCTGGCTTCCGTCACAAAACGCTCTTACTCATACCTTCTTACCGCTGACATTGATTCCCCATAGTTTAAGAAGGCAGAGAGTCGGTGATAAAAACAGCGACAAAATTAGTCTATGATCTGAAACTACTTGTCATCTTGTTCACACATGGCTCCTTCTTTATGAGGCCTCCCGTAAAAGAGGTAGGTAAAGGAGCCCTCTTGTCTCTTTAACCAAGTCATCAGGCCAACCATCTTGTCAATCACCAAAGGTCCCAGCCAAGCCATCACTTTGCAGTAAAGATTTTAATGTATGAGTTTGGGAGGGGCATACATGTTCAGGCTTCAGCATTTTACCATGGGTACTGCCTTTTCTAAACCCTTTTTGTTTATGTTACTATTCTCTTTCTTTTTCGTTATTTATTTTCTTATCAGTTTATGTTAGCTCTTACCAGTTATAGAGACTGTCTTCAGGCTAATCATTTCCCTTGGACACCATGAACTGTGCTTTTCAGTATATATAAAGAAATTAGACCCACTGGCTGCTCCGAACAAGCCACCTTTGAGTTGTTCCCAGGTCGTGCTCCCAGCTCACCGGCAGCTTTCTCAGCAGAGACTTCCTCCTCACTTGCTACACCAGACCAACGGGGTGTCCCACCACGTCAGATGTGGTAGTGGACACTAGCTCCGAGATCACTACCGAAGTCTTGAAGGAGAAGGAAGCTGTGGAGGAGGCAGAGAACGGAAGAGATGCACCAGCCAATGGGGACGCGAATGAGGAAAATGGGGAGCAGGAAGCTGACAACGAGGCGGATGAAGAGGAGGAAGAAGATGGGGAGGAAGAGGAGGAGGAAGAAGGTGACGGTGAGGAAGAGGACGGAGATAAAGGTGAGGAAGCTGAGGTTCCTATGGGCAATTGAGTAGCTGAGGATGGTGAGGATGTGCACACAGAGAAGCAGCAGATGGATGAGGATGACCAGACAGCAAAAGGAAAAGCTAAACTCAAGGCCACCGTGACCTATTCACCTTCCACTTCCAGACTCAGAATTTAAATATGGTCACCTTTGAGGAGAGAGGTAGGCCCCGCCTACCCACAGCGGGCAGGGCCACGCACACATGATAGGCACTCTCCACAACAGGAATTAGCAACAGGGGAGGACAAAGGACCTGAACTTCCCAGGCTCTGCTTCCTTTTCTTTAAAATACTTTAAAAGGAATTTTGTTTATATTTTTTATTTACATTTTATATTTTTGTACATATTGTTAGGTATCAGTCATTTTTAATGATAACAGGTGACCAAACCAGCCTTCAGAGTATTTTCTGTACTGTTTTAGACTTTATTTGTGGAGTCACCATGTTCATTACAACTTCTAAGGAGAGAAAAAAACAAAACAAAGCCTTGTAATAGACAACAACAAAAAGCCCCAATCGTATTCTGAGCATCCCAGTAACTTGATTTGTGTATGTACTTAGCTGTACTATAAGTAGTTGGTTTGTATGAGATGGTTAAAAATGCTAAAGATAAAAGATTTCTTTTTTTGTATGACGTTGCTATTTATTTTATCTATCTATCTATCTATCTATCTATCTATCAATCTATCTATCCATCTATTCATTCATTCATTCATTCATTCATTCAAGTATTCATTTATTTTGGCCTGTTTGATGTATGTGTGAAACAATGCCCAACAATAAACTGGAATTTTATTTGGCTGAGTTGTTGTAAAAAGAAAAAAATACAAATTAGAATCTTTTAAATTTTCTGAACTTCTTAGAAATAGCAACTGTTTACGTCACTCAAGATGCTTAACAACAGTAAAAGCCCGACTTCCTACTCCTATGAAGGTTTTCCTGACCATCTACCCGTTTCAAGTAGCGTTTCTTCAGTTCATTGGAGAACAGACAGGCCAGGGGCGGGGCTGGATCAGAGAGGATAGCGGAGTCAAAGTAACGGAGCTGGCCGGCAGTGGGAGAGTCCACACGGTCCGTCGTCTGTTACAGAGAAGTACTGCTGTGTGATCTGTTCCCGTCGTAGCTTTGTCCATTTCACATGTGTGGACATTAAATGTCGTGATTGGAAGATATTTTGCACATAGAGTTCTGTGATGGATGAGAAAGGACCTATAGAGTCACGATCTGTCATTCTCAGCAGTTTTACAAGCAGTTACTCTACAGGCTCACACTGACAGGTAGGGCTCCATGCTATTTACCACTCTTACCCATATTAATGTGGTCTCCATGCCTCTCCCAGATCTAAAGCATCATTTGGTGCCATTGTTATTACTTGTCCTATGAAGCCTACCATCCCTAGATGAATTCAATAATTAATCCCCCTAAGTATAGTGTTTATTACCTTTATGTTCAGAATATTCTGTAGTCACATAACCATGGCTTCCAGCAATTGCGAGTTTCTGTGAAGCTCCTTTGGAAATGGGTCTTCAGATTTATGGAAAACAAAGGCTGATGGATGATCTATTCCTGCAGAATGTCATGGAAACAAAACATATGCTCTCGGTCAGTAAATCACAATTACTGGTAATCCTGGAAGAATACATAATCAGGGCAGTTGGTAACATAATGTTAACTAATTCTTCCTATCTCACTTTGTTAAGATGAATTATTAATCTTCACTGACTGTAGAAATTACATTATTTGAGCTAGAGTTCAAGGCTGGAGAATTCTACGGAACAGATCTAATTTGTATTCCCACAGCTTGACAGTTAGCGGTTGACTATGGATGAGGATGCCATAGCATTACATTATCTATTATTTTTAATATGAGATATGAAAGGAAAAACTAAAGGCAAGTTATATTTACTGCTATTATCCATCTCACGCCATTTCTAAATGGCTTTCGTTCAATTTGTTAGGATTAAGTTTTTTGGTTGACACATAGAGCTTGTTCAATAAATTTATTGTGTTATTATTCAATTTAATAGATAGTTATGAGTCCCTAAACACTAGTAAATGTTGAATTGGTGAGGATGAAGAAGTCATGGTCTTTGATTTTGACAGAAGTATAAAGAGCTATTATGACTCCATGTTAACATAGTCTTTTGCTCTGTCTTGCTAAAATTAACCTGCCTTTGCCTACTCAGTACCTGCATGCAGACTTTGGTGACGTCTTGCAATCCTCATGCAGAAGCAACTTTGACACAACACAGAGTGTAGCTTTGGCTGATCCCTCTACTGAGTCAACACAGAACAATGGCTAAGTCCTGGTTTATTTCTGTGCCTTCCTGGATGTTAGGCATTATTGGTCAAGCATTTTAAGCTACGTGCCTTGACTGCCCATCAGTTGGGGTACCTATCTCATAAAGGTAACAGCGAAGCAAGTTAATGGTACATTCTATATACAAGCATATAGGCATAAATTTCTTAACCCTACCTTCCCTCTAGCCCACCACCCACGAGAGATAGTGGAAAACAAAAGTTATTAGGACACAGGGGGAAATTGACCTGTTTAGAAATGGTTCTTAGGGGAAGAGTCCAATCTTCGTCGTCAGTATATCAGGAGTTCGGTCCAGTAGAAAACATCAAATACTAATCAGCAGCTGCAGTCCAGTCCTCTTGGCAGTCAGTACACATGAACCAACAAGGGCAGTTCAATCCAGAAGGCATCCTAAGGCTTGCCAACCGGCTGGAGTCTGCAGAAGCTGCAAGGAGCCGCAGGAAAAGAGCTCAGGAAGGCAACATAAATGTGTCTTTAACACAGAATAGAGGGGCGGAGCTCTAGTGCCAACTGTCTGTGGGATCACATTTACATCCCTTCACTATGCGTCCTTTCACCATGTGTCTGCTATAACAACATTCTTTCGCCTGTGTCTGCCTCAGGAAAACATTCTTTCATGTGTCCGCTTTACCAAGGCATCCTTTCACCTGCGTGCCCCAGAGAAACATCATTTGACATAACTGACTTTCCAAAGGAACTAGAAGTCCCTACTTCACAAGCATCACAGGAAAAAAAAAAAGCAATGATGTTTATACACAATCCTGTTATGGAAAGGCAGAGGAAAGAGTTTGTGTTTCATATCACAAAGGAGAAAATTCTCCAAAATAGTGATTAGACAATTTGGTATTTTCTAGGAGCAATCTCCCTATTGTCTGGTACTAGAATTGGGTTAGAGTTGGGGCGGACTTTTTTAATGTATACTCTCATATCAGTTACACTCCCAAAGTGGTCTAATGAGTTGCCAGAACCCAGATATTATCCATGTCTGAGCAAGAGTCGGTCTCAGGGTAAGTTTAAAAGCTCAGGGCTATATACAGAAATTTAGTAATCCTTTATCCAGAAAAAGCTGTGGAGGGGGTGGACAGATGATGGCTCAGCGGTTGAGACTACATATTGCTCTTCCAGAGACCTGAATTTGGTTCTCAGTACCCATATCTAGTGCCTCACAATGGCCTGTATCTCCCCTTCCAGGGAAATATGGCTGGTCCAGTTTATGCAGGCACCTGTGTTCTTATACTTACACATACACACATTTGTATAATTTAAAAAAACCAATAAAAATAAAATTTAAATTCTAGAGGAGTTCCAATAATAATATTGAAGAGAAAGAATGAGCAGGCAGACAGGGATAAGCTGAGGGGGAAAATGTCTAGAAAGCACTAAATTGTTCACAAAAAAGGGTTAAATACAAAATATATATTCCCAAGATAAGATGCCAGTCTTTGTATACTCATTAATAAACCTCATTAAAATTCTACTTAAAAATGGATGTGATCACATGACAGTAGAAAGCATGGTAGATATCAAAAGTAGAAGGCAGAATGCTGACAGATGTAAGTTTGAAATTCCCATGGAGAGGTTGAATCGGAGAGAGGAGACGCCATGTTAACAAGCAGAACACTGAGGAGATACAGGATTCCTAACACGGGCTGGCCTACCAGAAAGCGAGCTGGAGAAATAGGGAGAAATTGAGCATGAATTGCTAGCTTCTAGGTGGAACTCTGAACAATGGATCCTAGGAAATAAGTTACAGCAATTTCTTCAAAGTCGAGGGACAAGTGCCATTAATCCAGGATTCCATGCTCAAGCATTAATCCTAGTTAAATTGAATAAAGGAATTTCATAAACAGGCAGACAAGAAGTCAAAAAGTTGCCTCATGGAAACAAATGAAATGGGTTATGAGCCAATGACAGGAAAAAGTAAGAAGCTGGGAGAGAAAAAAATCATAAACTGAAAAATTAAATATTTATGTGATAAATCTATGAATAAAAAATATAGCAGATAAGTATGCAAAGATTAGGACCAAAAAGGAATTTATCTGTGATATGCCTTTTCTTAGATCTTCCGTTAAATTCCCACGATAGTGTGTCTTCTAGAAGTGGATGGAATCAAGGAACTGTGTTTGGCACCTTGACACTCCTTCAGCCTTCCCTCTGCCTTCAAAACACACAATGGTGATGAACTCCTCAGCTAAAGGCTGTACCCCTTGCCATTGAGCATAGCCAATATGGAAGCCAGCTGAAGTGAAGGATGTGACCATTAGATCAGGACCTTCATATGAAGGAAGGGAGGCTCCCTTCCTGTCTGGCTCTACCTTCTCCAGAAAGAGTTGAAGCTAAGGAACATGCATGAATCTCTTAAGCACTCAGCTGGGTGACATCCTAGAAAGGTCAGAGCAGCAAGAGGCAGAAATCTGGGTCCCAGCACTGTCAAGTTGCCCCCAGTTTCTGCTAGAATTGATATATGAGAGGGGAAAAAAACCCAGTTAACTCACTTCTATTTTGGACTTTGTCAGAACAGATTGAATTATGTTATACTCTGATGAATTATTATTTAGAGGCACAAAGTTGGGCACGTGAAGAGTATGAGGGTTGGTAACTGAGTAGAAGATGAAAATTATTTCCTAATTTATCCTTTTC
Organism: Rattus norvegicus; assembly: GCF_021556685.1. Classification (NCBI taxonomy): domain Eukaryota; kingdom Metazoa; phylum Chordata; class Mammalia; order Rodentia; family Muridae; genus Rattus; species Rattus norvegicus. The sequence continues at coordinate 52,802,295 of NC_141546.1, read as the reverse complement.
AATGATATTTGCTTTGTATTAAAATTTATACTTACATTCAGAACACCAGGCAAATAGCTATAGCTTATTTTTGCAATTACAAAGGTATTCAGTTAATAGAAGTAGAATCGTCTTATACAAGCTACATCAGAAACAGCTCAAGGTGAAAACCAACTGTCCCCATATATAATTCACTTGTGCAGCGAACCAAAAGACATGTGTGTTCCCATGTCAATTCCCAGCCCCCCACCGCCACCCCCCATCCCCGCTCCCATTCTGCACCAAAAAAAGTTATTGGCTAATGAACAGGACAACCTAAAGGCATGTTTGGTAGCATGTTAACTCTGCAGAAAAAGACATTGCAAAGATTAAAAAGAACATTTACCTGGGTTTATCATTTACTTTAAAATGAGTGAGTGGTGTATACGGGGGCCAATATGGTTTATATGCAAGGAAAAAAACTGCATTACAACCAACATACTCTTTGTGATTTTCATCTACATCTTCCTCCTCTTCCTTGTCCTATTTCCTTCTCTTCTTCCTCCCATTCCTTTCTGTTGTTTCAGCTTCAATTGCTCCTTTCCTCTCTTGTAATTCACCAGGCTTCCCTTGTGCTCTGTAGGCAGAAGTTTCCCTTCTCAGCTCTCAGCACCTTCTTTTCATCCAGCGACTTGTCTTTTGCAACAAGGTTGTTTCGCATGCCCTGGTCTCTTTGACTGCCACCAATGAATACGCTGGGATGTCCTCTTTTGATGTGGAGGTGATACTCCAAAAGAAGGCTGAAGGGGGCTCTTGAGTGCACCGGGGTCTTGAAATTCGTTCTTGTTTCGCCTTTTGGAGGGATGTAGGTTTTCATTTCTCTTTCATTGCAAGCCATGCCTAACTTCACCCGGGTCTTTGGATTCTCCCTTTCAATCTGTGACAGACATAGTCTTTCTTGGGTATTTTTAAGAAGTAGACTGAAGCATCTGAGTCCTTCTCCTGCTCCTCCCAGCATATTTGCACAAAGAATTCTTGTAAGGACACTTTGGCTCTTGGCTTCTTAGGATCTCTTTGGCCCGTGTTTGATTGTTGTTTTTTTTTTTTCTTTCCCTGCAAGCCACTGTTGTCTCTGTGGTTCCCACTGTCTGATCTGTGCAAATTTCTAAACATATGCATGCATTATTTTAGTAAATGAAATGATTATATATATAATTTATATATATATATATATAATGGTTGCAAAATGAAAAAAACAAACCCATTCTTTCACTTTAGGAAATCCTTTTCTCAATTTGCTTAAGCTCTTTTTCTATACATTTTTGTTGTTATTGATTGGCAGATTGAAAATGTGTGCTTGGGCATTAAACACAGGAAGGAGTTAAAAACACTACGAGACTAAAACCTATTTGGAGATTTAATGGGCAAACCAAGAAAAATGTGCATCAAGGCAGCCAGAAAAGGACAGAGACTCAGTAATGACTAATTATTTAGTGGTTTTAGCTCCCTGGCAAAGTTTACAGGCTGAAGACAGGAAATAACTATGTTTGGCTCCTAGGGACATTGAATCTACAAGAAGTCTTTTTCAATGGCAAGAATGTAACAAAAATGAGAGGCTGCAGGCAACACAAGGCAAGCGACCATCCACCATTTTCTTTTTCAAAACTGTTAGAAATCCATCAAATAATGAGTCCCTTCCTTACAAAGGGACCCAAGGGTCACTGTACACTTGGATGATGGCAGAGGTGTATAGATCCTCGTTCTTTATCTTTAGCAAGGACTACTAAAAATTAGAGCCACAAAAGTCTCAGCTTTGAAGTGGTCTGAAATGCACTGGCTGGCAAAGCCCGTAATGGGAAAGTTTGAGAACAACGGCTTTGTCTAGAATGATGGCATGATAGCATTTTCTTACATAAAAATCTGAAGCTGAATGACTTGCATCGTATTTAGCAAACATTCAAGACTTCAGCATTCAAGACTTTCCGTGAGCAAGTTGATTCCACCTATGAGTAAGTTCTCCACTTCAGCGCTGACACAGGGTGATGAGTTAACAAGTATTTGTTTAAATAGAAGCTTAGCTGAAAAATTGTTAATGTACTATTTGGGGTAATTAAATTTAGCACATTTTTGAATTTTCGAGACTTAGGTAATAAGCGTCCATGTAGCTCAGTTTCACACTCTAATGTCAAAGCTGCTGGCCAGACTTTGGAGGGAAGATAATAAAATTAATAAATTTTGAGCCGGAGGGGACTTAGGGTTTGGTTTTAAAATTTAAAATTGCTTGAATCATCAAGATATTATAAGCATCTGTGAATTCAGCGAACACTCTCCAAGGAACATAAAAATACTTGTAAAGAAAAGGTTTAACAGCCACCTAAGCCCTGAAAATTATTCATGTTGGTAAAATCTGACTTTGAGATTTGGGCGAGTACCCTTTCTTTTCTTTTCCTGATTTACTGGCAGTTTTAATACTTCGATTGAAAGCAGTCATGCCACACTGCTAACCGCATTTCCAAACTGTTAACTTCGGCTATAACTTTCAGACAGCCAGGGAGATGCTAAGTAATGCGAGGGAAAGGGCGGGCAGTTTAAATGTGGCAAGGAAATAGATATGAAAGCCAAGGCGCAGTGACAGCATCTGAGATGCCTTGCAGCTAAGTCCAGCATGCAAGTGCTTCCCACTAGAAAGGAGAAAAACCAAACCAAACCAAACCAAACAAACAAACAAACAAAAACCAAAGGCAAGCCATGGGCTTTCTACCCTGGAAATGAAATCCAGGAGAAAGTCTAACATTTCAAATTCTGCTTTAAGGACATGGCTTTGTCAATGGGGAATGGTTGGATCAAGCTGAATCTCGAAGGTCCTTGTTATCTTTCTGTGGCCTGGGTCACGTGGGATCAAGCTGGTGTGGCTATGTGAAAACATGTAAGACGGTTTTCTGATGTTGACCCTGATGTTGGCCCTTTGGTTAGAAGGAACTTCAGGGAACTTACTAATCAAGCAGGCTACCCTCCCCTTACGGGATCTCCCACTTAGAGTGGGCTTACTTTCCTTCGCCTTTTCTTTTCTTTTTTTTTTTTTTCGGAGCTGGGGACCGAACCCAGGGTCTTGCGCTTCCTAGGCAAGCGCTCTACCGCCTTTTCTTTTCTTATTTTGCATGTGTGTGTATGTGTGTGGTATACATATATGAGTGCGTAGGATTTGACTTACGTCTTCATGCAGCTTCTGGCTGAGACTTTACCCCAGCTTCCAGGCTTCATTATTCTAAGTATGGTTCTGTCCGTTTGTCTTGTAGTCGGACCTTTTTCTTTGATCATTTTCATGCCATTTGGCAAACAAAATTTATGATAATGCTATCTAGGTTGCAGATTGCAAACTTTAGATAACAATGGGCTCACCTAGAAGATTAGAAAATAAATCTGCAAAGGAGTCGAAAAGAGGTGAAGAGCAATGCAGTTGATACAATGTTACTCTTTTAGATACATCTAAAGATACATCTTAGAGCTTTTTAATTGTTGGGAGAACCCTCTATTATTTGAGGGTTTATCTCCTATCTTTGGTTGAGAGGTACCATGACAGCAAATAACTGCAAGTGCGAGAACAGAGAAGTGCTATGAGTGCGAACAGAAAAGTGCTATAAGTGTAAACAGAGAAGTGCTATGAGTGTGAACAGAGAAGTGCTGAGTTCTCGGTTTCTGAGAACTGGGTTTACTGCTCTAGCAGAACAATCCTAACCTTGGTTTCTTGAGCCTGTCCTACTGGTGGGTGAATGTAAAAATGCCTAGAAGGGTCGATTTAGAGCTTGGAGTTAGGAGACCTGTCAAGGCTCTGTCTTTTTCTCACAAGGCCTTCCCTGGGAATGGCCAGGTTGGACTAAGCGAAATATATAACTGAGGAATCGAGTAGTGGGGACTCGGCAGTCATTGAAGTTTAATTTCTCAATGTCAACCAGAAGACTAAGCCTGTCTCTAAAGAATAAAAGACAGCATCTGATCATTAGTAGACCCTCTATCTCCTCATGATGTTGGAGTTAGAAATGCATAGCTGTCTATTCAGCTTGTTACTGAAATCTGTTTATGGCTTTGTGGTTCCAGGAAACATTGGTTACTATGTTTCAGTGTGTCCTTTTCTGAGTTTCTAGTTAAAGAGAGAGAAAAGAAGTTGAATGTTTACACATTGGTCAGTTTTCCTACACATTTAGAAATGCCCAATCTTACTTAGACTTCCAGAAATTCTTGGAGTTCACCATTTCATGTGACATACTTAGGTGAAGCACAGCCAGAGAGAAAAGCCTGCTCATGAAAGGCAGAGCCATGGGCTAAACCCTTTCTGTTTCCTTTCCGAGCTGTGCTCTTCCCTTTAGTGTATTACCTCCCGTTACATAGCATAGGAGCACTTCAAATAAAAGTTACTATAAGACATTTCCTATTGTTGCTCATACCTGTATATGAATCAGATTTTAAAAGTCTCATGCAGGGCTGGGGATTTAGCTCAGTGGTAGAGCGCTTACCTAGGAAGCGCAAAGCCCTGGGTTCGGTCCCCAGCTCAAAAAAAAAAAAAAAAAAAGTAAAATAAAAGTCTCATGCATGAAATCACATGGTATCACTAAGGAATTTAGCAATAAAAATATTGTTTGCTTCTGCTTACAATCTCTCCAGAAACTGTTCTTTCACAGTAAGGGAAATACTTTTTTAGTTTCACGGAGAAAAGAAAAAAGCTAAAATTTCATATTTACAACTACTCTTCAGTAAAACTTTAAAAAAAAGACTTACAATATTCTACATTAACCATTGTTTTTAATAATATTAATTGATTCTATAATCTCAACATTTGCTGACTTTTTTGTTTTCTTTTTTTCCCATCTTTATTAAATTGGGTATTTCTTATTTACATTTCAAATGTTATTATTCCCTTTCCCAGTTTCCAGGTCAACATCCCCCTAACTCCTCCCCCTCCTCTTCTATATGGGTGTCCCCCTCCCCCCTACAAGAATCCTGTTCACTGGGGGTCCAGCTTTGGCAGGACCAAGGGCTTCCCCTTCCACTGGTGCTCTTACTAGGATATTCATTGCTACCTATGAGGTCAGAGTCCAAGGTCAGTCCATGTATAGTCTTTAGGTAGTGGCTTAGTCCCTGGAAGCTCTGGTTGGTTGGCATTGTTGTTCATATGGGGTCTCAAGCCCCTTCAGCTCTTTCAGTCCTTTCTCTGATTCCTTCAACAGGGGTCCCGTTCTCAGTTCAGTGGTTTGCTGCTGGCATTTGCCTATGTATTTGCCATATTCTGGCTGTGTTTCTCAGGAGAGACCTACATCTGGTTCCTGTCAGCCTGCACTTCTTTGCTTCCTCCATCTTATCTAGTTTGGTGGCTGTATATGTATGGGCCACATGTGGGGCAGGTTCTGAATGGGCGTTCCTTCTGCCTCTGTACTAAAGTTTGCCTCCCTATTCCCTCCTAAGGGATTCTTGTTCCCCTTTTAAAGAAGGAGTGAAGCATCTTCATTTTGGTCATCCTTCTTGAATTTCAAGCGTTCTATGCATCTAGGGTAATTTGAACATTTGGACTAATATCCACTTATCAATGACTGCATACCATGTGTTTTTCTGTGATTGGGTTACCTCACTCAGGATGATATTTTCCAGTTCCATCCATTTGCCTATGAATTTCATAAAGTCATTGTTTTTGATAGCTGAGTAATATTCCATTGTGTAGATGTACCACATTTTCTGTATCCATTCCTCTGCTGAAGAGCATCTGGGTTCTTTCCAGCTTCTGGTAATTATAGATAAGGCTTCTATGAACACAGTGGAGCATGTGTCTTTGTTATACGTTGGAGCATCTTTTGGGTATATGCCCAAAAGAGGTATAGCTGGGTCTTCAGGTTGTGCAATGTCCAATTTACTGAGGAACCTCCAGACTAATTTCCAGAATGGTGGTACTAGTCTGCAATCTCACCAACAATGGAGGAGTGGAATCTCAGGGTTGCTTTGATTTGCATTTCCCTTATGACTAAAGATGTTGAACATTTCTTTAGGTGCTTCTCAGCCGTTCGGCATTCCTCAGCTTTGTTTAGCTCTGAATCCCATTTTTTAATAGGGTTATTAGTCTCCCTGCGGTCTAACTTCTTGAGTTCTTTGTATGTTTTGGATATAAGCCCTCTATCTGTTGTAGGATTGGTAAAGATCTTTTCCCAATCTGTTGGTTGCCGTTTTGTCCTAACAACAGTGTCCTTTGCCTTACAGAAGCTTTGCAGTTTTATGAGATCCCATTTGTTGATTCTTGTTCTTTGAACATAAGCCATTGGTGTTTTGTTCAGGAAATTTTCTCCAGTGCCCATGTGTTCGAGATGCTTCCCCACTTTTTCTTCTATTAGTTTGAGTGTGTCTGGTTTGATGTGGAGGTCCTTGATCCACTTGGACTTAAGCTTTGTACAGGGTAATAAGCATGGACCGATCTGCATTCTTCTACATGTTGACCTCCAGTTGAACCAGCACCACTTGTTGAAAATGCTATCTTTTTTCCATTGGATGGTTTTGGGGTCAAAAATCAAGTGGCCATAGGTGTGTGGGTTCATTTCTTGGTCTTCAGTTCTATTCCACTGGTCTATCTGTCTGTCTCTGTACCAATACCATACAGTTTTTTATCACTATTGCTCTGTAATACTGCTTGAGTTCAGGGATAGTGATTCCCCCAGAAGTCCTTTTATTGTTGAGGATAGTTTTAGCTATCCTGGGTTTTTGTTATTCCAGATGAATTTGCAAATTGTTCTGACTAACTCTCTGTAGAATTGGATTGGTATTTTGATGGGGATTGCATTGAATCTGTAGATCGCTTTTGGTAAAATGGAGATTTTTACTATATTTGTCCTGCCAATCCATGAGCAGGGGAGATCTTTCCATCTTCTGCGGTCTTCTTCAATTTCTTTCTTCAGAGGCTTGAAGTTCTTATCAAATAGATCTTTCACTTGCTTGGTTAAAGTTATACCAAAGTATTTTATATTATTTGGGACTATTATGAAGGATGTGTTTCCCTAATTCTTTCTCAACTTGTTTCTCTTTTGTGTAAAGGAAGGCTACTGATTTATTTGAGTTAATCTAATACCCAGTCACTGTGCTGAAGTTGTTTATCAGGTTTAGTAGTTCTCTGGTGGAACTTTTGGGATCACTTAAATATACTATCATATCATCTGCACATAGTGATATTTTGACTTCTTCCTTTCCAATTTGTATCCCTTTGATCTCCTTTTGTTGTCTGTTTGCTCTGGCTAGGACTTGGACAGCTATATTGAATAAGTAGGGAGAGGGTGGGTAGCCTTGTCTAGTCCCTGATTTTAGTGGAATTGCTTCAAGTTTCTTTCAATTTAGTTTAATGTTAGTGACTGGTTTGCTGTATATGGCTTTTACTATGTTTAAGTATGGGCCTTGAATTCTTGTTTGCAGCACTTTTATTATGAAAGGGTGTTGAGTTTTATCAAATGCTTTCTTAGCATCTAATGAAATGATCATGTGGTTTTTATCTTTCAGTTTGTTTATATAATGGATCAGGTTGATGGTTTTCCGTATATTAAACCATCCCTGCATCCCTGGGATGAAACCTACTTGATCATGATGGATGATTGTTTTGATATGTCCTTGGATTCACTTTGCAAGAATTTTATTGAGTATTTTTACGTCGATATTCATAAAGGAAATTGGTCTGAAGTTCTCTTTCTTTGTTGGGTCTTTGTGTGGTTTAGGTATAAGAGTAATTGTGGCTTCATAGAAGGAATTCGGTAGTGATCCATCTGTTTCAATTTTGTGCAATAGTTTGGATAGTATTGGTATGAGGTCTTCTATGAAGGTCTGATAGAATTCTGCAGTGAACCCATCTGGACCTGGGCTCTTTTTGGTTAGGAGACTTTTAATGACGGCTTCTGTTTCTTTACGAGTTATGTGGTTGTTTAAATAATTTATTTGTTCCTGATTTAACTTCAGTACCTGGTATCTGTCTAGGAAATTGTCCATTTCCTACAAATTTTCAAGTTTTGTTAAATATAGGCTTTTGAGTAGGATCTGATGATTTTTTGAATTTCCTCTGATTCTGTAGTTATATCTCCCTTTTTCATTTCTGATTTTGTTAATTTGGACGCACTCTCTGTGTCTTCTGGTTAGTCTGGCTAAGGGTTTATCTATCTTGTTGGTTTTCTCAAAGAACCAACTTTTGGTTCTGTTGATTCTTTCTATGGTTCTTTTTGTTTCTACTTGGTTGATTTCAGCTCTAAGTTTGATTATTTCCTGTCTTCTACTCCTCCTGGGTGAATTTGCTTCTTTTTGTTCTAGAGCTTTTAGGTGTGCTGTCAAGCTGCTGATATATGCTCTTTCCTGTTTCTTTCTGCAGGCACTCAGCGCTATGAGTTTTCCTCTTAGCATAGCTTTCATTGTGTCCCATAAGTTTGGGTATGTTGTACCTTCATTTTCACTAAATTCTAAGAAGTCTTTAATTTCTTTCTTTATTTCTTCTTTGACCAGGTTATCATTGAGTAGAGCATTGTTCAACTTCCATGTATATGTGGGCGTTCTTTCCTTATTGTTATTGAAGACGAGCCGTAGCCCGTGGTGGTCTGATAGGACGCATAGGATTATTTCTATCTTTCCATATCTGTTGAGGCCTGCTTTGTACCGATTATATGGTCAATTTTGGAGACAGTACCATGAGGTGGTGAGAAGAAGGTATATCCTTTTGTGTTAGGATAGAATGTTCTATAAATATCTGTTAAGTCCATTTGGTTCATAACTTCTGTTATTCTGTCTATGTCTCTGTTTAATTTCTGTTTCCATGCTCTGTCCATTGATGAGAGTGGGGTGTTGAAATCTCTTACTATTATTGTGTGAGGTGCAATGTGTGCTTTGAGCTTTAGTAAGGTTTGTTTTATATATGTAGGTGCCCTTGTATTTGGAGCATAGATATTTAGGATTGAGAGTTCATCTTGGTGTATTTTTCCTTTGATGAATATGAAGTGCCCTTCCTTATCTTTTTTGATGACTTGTGGTTGAAAATCGATTTTGTTTGATATTAGAATGGCTACTCCAGCTTGCTTCTTCACACCATTTGCTTGGAAAGTTGTTTTCCAGCCTTTCACGCTGAGGTAGTGTCTCTCTTTGTCTCTAAGGTGTGTTTCCTATAGGCATCAAAATGCTGGGTTCTCATTACGTATCCAGTTTGTTAATCTGTGTCTTTTTATTGCGGAATTGAGCCCATTGATGTTGAGAGATATTAAGGAATAGTGATTATTGCTTCCTTTTATCTTCGTATTTGGATGTGAGATTATGTTTGTGAGCTTTTCTTCTCTTTTTTTTTTTTGTTGCAAAACGATTAATCTCTTGCTTTTTCTAGGGTGTAGCTTTCCTCCTTGTTTTGTGTTTTACCATTTATTATCCTTTGTAGAACTGGATTTGTAGAAAGATATTGTGTAAATTTGGTTTTGTCATGGAATATCTTGGTTTCTCCATCTATGTTAATTGAGAGTTTTGCTGGATACAGTCACCTGGGCTGACATTTGTGTTCTCTTAGGGTCTGTATGACATCTGTCCAGGATCTTCTGGCTTTCATAGTCTCTGGCGAGAAATCTGGTGTAATTCTTTTTTTTTTTAATTAACTTGAGTATTTCTTATATACATTTCGAGTGTTATTCCCTTTCCCGGTTTCCGGGCAATCATCCCCCTAATCCCTCCCCTCCCCTTCTTTATGGGTGTTCCCCTCCCCTTCTTTATGGGTGTTCCCCTCCCCATCCTTCCCCCATTGCCGCCCTCCCCCCAACAATCTAGTTCACTGGGGGTTCAGTCTTAGCAGGACTGAGGGCTTCCCCTTCCACTGGTGCTCTTACTAGGATATTCATTGCTACCTATGAGGTCAGAGTCCAGGGTCAGTCCATGTATAGTCTTTAGGTAGTGGCTTAGTCCCTGGAAGCTCTGGTTGCTTGGCATTGTTGTACATATGGGGTCTTGAGCCCCTTCAAGCTCTTCCAGTTCTTTCTCTGATTCCTTCAATGGGGGTCCTATTCTCAGTTCAGTGGTTTGCTGCTGGCATTCGCCTCTGTATTTGCTGTATTCTGGCTGTGTCTCTCAGGAGAGATCTACATCCGGCTCCTGTCGGCCTGCACTTCTTTGATTCATCTATCTTGTCTAATTGGATGGCTGTATATATATGGGCCACATGTGGGGCAGGCTCTGAATGGGTGTTCCTTCTGTCTCTGTTTTAATCTTTGCCTCTCTATTCCTGCCAAGGGTATTCTTGTTCCCCTTTTAAAGAAGTGAAGCATTCACATTTTGATCATTCTGGTGTGATTCTGTTAGGTCTGCATTCATATGGTACTTGACTTTTTTCCCTTACTGCTTTTAATATTCTTTCTTTATTTTGTGCATTTGGCGTTTTGACTATTATGTGATGGGAGGAGTTTCTTTTCTGGTCCAATCTATTTGGAGTTCTGGAGGCTTCTTGTATGTTTATGGGCATCTCTTTCTTTAGGTTAGGGAAGTTTACTTCTGTGATTTGGTTGAAGATAAAACTCTCTTCTATACTTATTGTCCTTAGGTTTGATCTTCTCATTGTGTCCTGGATTTCCTGTATGTTTTGGGCCAGTAGCTTTTTCTGCTTTACATTATCTTTGACAGTTGAGTCGATTATTTCTATGCAATCTTCTGCTCCTGAGATTCTCTCTTCTATCTCTTGTATTCTGTTGGTGATGCTTGTATCTATGGCTCCTTGTGTCTTCTTTTGGTTTTCTATATCCAGGGTTGTCTCCCTTTGTGCTTTCTTTATTGTTTCCAGTTCCATTTTCAATTCCTTTACCTGTTTGATTGTGTAATTCTTTCAGGGATTTTTGTGTTTTCTCTCTAAGGGCTTCTACTTGTTTACTTGTGTTTTCCTGCGTTTCTCTAAGGGAGTTCTTCATGTCTTTCTTGAAGTCCTCCATCATCATGATCAAATGTGATTTTAAATCTAGATCTTGCTTTTCTGGAGTATTTGGATATTTACTGTTTGCTTTGGTGGGAGAATTGGGCTCCAATGATGCCATGTAGTCTTGGTTTCTGTTGCTTGGGTTCCTGTGCTTACCTCTCGACATCAGGTTGTCTCTGGTGTTAACTTCTTTCGCTATTTCTGACAGTGGCTAGACCTTCCTATAGGCCTGTGTGTCAGGAGTGCTGTAGACCTTTTTTCCTGTTTTCTTTCAGCCAGTTATGGGAACAGAGTGTTCTGCTTTTAGGCGTGTAGTTGTTCCTGTCCACTGGCTTTCAGCTGTCCCTGTGGGCAGGAACCAGAAGGGCCTGCCCCTACTTCTCCTGGGTCCCTGTGCACAGGGGACCCAGATGGTGCTAGGTGTTTTCCTCTAGAGTCAGAAATGAGGGCAGAGAGTAGTCTCCTCGGGTTTCCCAGGTGTGTCTGCCCCTGTGAACGTCTAGCTCTCCCTCCCATGGGATTTGGGTGCAGAGAGCTGTTTGACCGGGTTTGTTCAGATCTGGGCACAGTCTGGACTGCAGGGCTCCTGCAGCTTGACTGCTCTTATCTTCCTGTGCCCAGAGGCCCTATACAGTTTCCTCTTGGTCCAGGGATGTGGGCAAAGGTGGGCAGAACTGGTGGTCTCTCCTGCCCTGCAGTCTCAGGATCGCCCACACATCTGAGCGATGAGCTCTCTCTCCCACGGGGTTTGGGAGCAGGGAACTGTGGGCCAGGATCAGCGAGGTTAGGGAGCCAGCTAGAAACCGGAAGTGTTTGGTCCCAGAGGAATTTTGCCTTTGTGTGTCGTGAGTCCACTGTCAGGTCACTTGGGGCAGAAAAGTTGGTCTTACCTCTAGTCTCTGGCCTTTCGCTGACATTTTTATATAAGAATGTAGCATTATTATATTTTTCTAATTTAAGCTTAAGTCTACAAGGTTATTAGTCAAGACATGAAACCATTGGAGTGTAATATTTTAATTTTAAAAAAATTGAGAATTTTCTTGGTAAGTACTGTATTTATACCCATTCTTTCCCCTCTTGAGCTCTTCCCGTGAACCCTTGTCTGACAAATTCATGACTCCTTCTTTATTATTGTTGCACAGCATCCCCATCACCTACATAACCTGCGGAGTCTACTCAGTGTGGCTACCTATGTTTGGAGCTAATCACACCAGAACCTTGGGAGGGCCTCACTTACCTTCTTTAAACTGCAGTGATCCACATGGGTGTTTGTTGTCTGTGTTACTACAATCAGATAAGGATGGAGGTCACAGGGCAATGTAAAGAGCTGTGCCACTACATGGCCTATAACTCTCACTTGTACGATGCTCACACAGAGAATCTTGGTTATCATTTATGTGGTGTTCAGTAAGACCCCTCTCTGCATAAAGTATCAAAAATCCATACAAACACATTTGGAAAAATACTGTTATAAATAATCATTTCTCGTAGCTTTCTTTCTCTTTTATGCTTTCCTTCTCTGGTCACACTTCCAACCCCTCCTTTTTTTCCCCATGTCCTTCTCTTTCACAAGTTGAGCTAGCAGAGTTGGGAATGCCATGGACCTGTTATTAGGGTTTTCCCTTTATCTCTCTGTGAACGTTCTGGTCCACCGCCATTCCTGGTTGTGATTTGGTAGAGGCTGTCCGGTCCTCTTTGATCACTCAATCACCACTGCGTTGAACTTCTAGCTCTGAGAGTGCGACACACAGAAGCCCAAAGACCTGGCAACATTTCCGCTGGACTCGAAGATGCCGTCCATTTTGAGTAGATGTCAGCCCTTGTTCCCATTGAGGGAACTTCTCCTTTTAGTTTCAACATGCTACACTCCCTTTTCCAATCATAGTGGCCCACTACAACTGGGTTTACAGCCTGACAATGAAAGGGACAATTTGAATGACATGTGTGAAAATTAAGGGAGAAAATGCAAAGAGCAGGCACATAGATGGAGAACTGGACCAACCTTCCCACTTATTCCTATCAACTTGTGAACCCTGCAGTGATTCTGGGAACAAAGGACAGTCCCAAAGAAGTAAACACAGTGCTGCTTTCTCTACTTAGCTCTGCCTTTAATCCACACTAAGTCAGTTCACATCAGAGCCTCGGACGACACTTTTTCCTAGGAAATGCTGTTTTAACATTTTCTCTGTTGCTGTAACATATTGCCACACACTGGGTCCACTGAAAACCATAGACATTCACGACAATTGTTTTTCCCATAAACTGTAGAAGCTGTAAAGTCCCAGAGCACAATGCTGGCACCTGCTGAAGGCCTCTGTTCTATGCCAAAGCACGAGGAGGGAGGAGGAGCTGGAACTCACAGCACATTCCCCCTGGTGACGTGATACTCTTCAGTGGTGGCTAACACTTTCCCACCATAACAGCTTTCTTCATGAGGCCAGAGCACTTAACACCCTATTGCCTCTTACAATTCATCTTAATGTCATGGTAACAAATTTCAACATGACGTCCACGGGGAGGGGAGCATTCAAACCATAGCATAAGTAGCTCATGCTTCCCAGCCTTCCTGCTGCTGTGGTTCTAACTGTGAAGCCAAGCACTTTGACATCTGAGCCCCATCCTCCACTGCACACCTGGCGCTTCAGACCCTCTGTACCTAAAGCCCTTCTGTGAGTATGAGCTCTTGTCGTTGCCCACGACATTTCAGTCCAAGAATCTGTTCTCTCTAATTTTTTTTTATTATCTTGAGTATTTCTTATTTACATTTTGAGTGTTATTCCCTTTCCCAGTTTCCGGGCAAACATCCCCCTAATCCCTCCCCTCCCCTTCCTTATGGGTGTTGCCCTCCCCATCCTCCCCACATTGCCGCCCTCCCGCCAACAATCTAGTTCACTGGAGGTTCAGTCTTAGCAGGACCGAGGGCTTCCCCTTCCACTGGTGCTCTTACTAGGATATTCATTGCTACCTATGGGGTCAGAGTCCAGGGTCAGTCCATGTATAGTCTTTAGGTAGTGGCTTAGTCCCTGGAAGCTCTGGTTGCTTGGCGTTGTTGTACTTTTGGGGTCTCGAGCCCCTTCAAGCTCTTCCAGTTCTTTCTCTGATTCCTTCAACAGGGGACCTATTCTCAGTTCAGTGGTTTGCTGCTGGCATTCGCCTCTGTATTTGGTGTATTCTGGCTGTGTCTCTCAGGAAGGATCTACATCCGGCACCTGTCGGCCTGTACTTCTTTGCTTCATCCATCTTGTCTAATTGGGTGGCTGTATATGTATGGGCCACATATGGGGCAGGCTCTGAATGGGTGTTCCTTCTGTCTCTGTTTTAATCTTTGCCTCTCTATTCCCTGCCAAGGGTATTCTTGTTCCCCTTTTAAAGAAGGAGTGAAGCATTCACATTTTGATCATCCATCTTGAGTTTCATTTGTTCTAGGCATCTAGGGTAATTCAAGCATTTGGGCTAATAGCCACTTATCAATGAGTACATACCATGTGTGTTTTTCTGTGATTGGGTTAGCTCACTCAGGATGATATTTTCCAGTTCCAACAATTTGCCTACGAATTTCATAAAGGCATTGTTTTTGATAGCTGAGTAATATTCCATTGTGTAGATGTACCACATTTTCTGTATCCATTCCTCTGTTGAAGGGCATCTGGGTGCTTTCCAGCTTCTGGCTGTTATAAATAAGGCTGCGATGAACATAGTAGAGCACGTGTCTTTTTTATATGTTGGGGCATCTTTTGGGTATATGCCCAAGAGAGGTATAGCTGGGTCCTCAGGCAGTTCAATGTCCAATTTTCTGAGGAACCTCCAGACTGATTTCCAGAATGGTTGTACCAGTCTGCAATCCCACCAACAATGGAGGAGTGTTCCTCTTTCTCCACATCCTCGCCAGCATTTGCTGTCTCCTGAGTTTTTGATCTTAGCCATTCTCACTGGTGTGAGGTGAAATCTCGGGGTTGTTTTGATTTGCATTTCCCTTATGACTAAAGATGTTGAACATTTCTTTAGGTGTTTCTCAGCCATTCGGCATTCCTCAGCTGTGAATTCTTTGTTTGGCTCTGAACCCCATTTTTTAATAGGGTTATTTGTCTCCCTGCGGTCTAACTTCTTGAGTTCTTTGTATATTTTGGATATAAGGCCTATATCTGTTGTAGGATTGGTAAAGATCTTTTCCCAATCTGTTAGTTGCCGTTTTGTCCTAACCACAGTGTCCTTTGCCTTACAGAAGCTTTGCAGTTTTATGAGATCCCATTTGTCGATTCTTGATCTTAGAGCATAAGCCATTGGTGTTTTGTTCAGGAAATTTTTTCCAGTGCCCATGTGTTCCAGATGCTTCCCTAGTTTTTCTTCTAATAGTTTGAGTGTATCTGGTTTGATGTGGAGGTCCTTGATCCATTTGGACTTAAGCTTTGTACAGGGTGATAAGGATGGATCGATCTGCATTCTTCTACATGCTGACCTCCCTTTGAACCAGCACCATTTGCTGAAAATGCTATCTTTTTTCCATTGGATGGTTTTGGCTCCTTTGTCAAAAATCAAGTGCCCATAGGTGTGTGGGTTCATTTTTGGGTCTTCAATTCTGTTTCATTGGTCTATCTGTCTGTCTCTGTACCAATACCATGCAGTTTTTATCACTATTGCTCTGTAATACTGCTTGAGTTCAGGGATAGTGATTCCCCCTGAAGTCCTTTTATTGTTGAGGATAGCTTTAGCTATCCTGGGTTTTTTGTTATTCCAGATGAATTTGCAAATTGTTCTGTCTAACTCTTTGAAGAATTGGATTGGTATTTTGATGGGGATTGCATTGAATCTGTAGATTGCTTTTGGTAAAATGGCCATTTTTACTAAATTAATCCTGCCAATCCATGAGCAGGGGAGATCTTTCCATCTTCTGCGGTCTTCTTCAATTTCTTTCTTCAGAGGCTTGAAGTTCTTATTGTACAGATCTTTTACTTGCTTGGTTAAAGTCACACCGAGGTACTTTATATTATTTGGGTCTATTATGAAGGGTGTCGTTTCCCTAATTTCTTTCTCGGCTTGTTTCTCTTTTGTATAGAGGAAGGCAACTGATTTATTTGAGTTAATTTTATACCCAGCCACTTTGCTGAAGTTGTTTATCAGCTTTAGTAGTTTTCTGGTGGAACTTATGGGATCACTTAAATATACTATCATGTCATCTGCAAATAGTGATATTTTGACCTCTTCTTTTCCGATCTGTATCCCCTTGATCTCCTTTTGTTGTCTGATTGCTCTGGCTAGAACTTCAAGAACTATATTGAGTAAGTAGGGAGAGAGTGGGCAGCCTTGTCTAGTCCCTGATTTTAGTGGGATTGCTTCAAGTTTCTCTCCATTTAGTTTAATGTTAGCAACTGGTTTGCTGTATATGGCTTTTACTATGTTTAGGTATGGGGCTTGAATTCCTATTCTTTTCAGGACTTTTATCATGAAGGGGTGTTGAATTTTGTCAAATGCTTTCTCAGCATCTAATGAAATGATCATGTGGTTCTGTTCTTTCAGTTTGTTTATATAATGGATCAGGTTGATGGTTTTCCGTATATTAAACCATCCCTGCATGCCTGGGATGAAGCCTACTTGATCATGGTGGATGATTGTTTTGATGTGCTCTAGAATTCGGTTTGCCAGAATTTTATTGAGTATTTTTGCGTCAATATTCATAACGGAAATTGGTCTGAAGTTCTCTTTCTTTGTTGAGTCTTTGTGTAGTTTAGGTATAAGAGTAATTGTGGCTTCATAGAAGGAATTCGGTAGTGCTCCATCTGTTTCAATTTTGTGGAATATTTTGGATAATATTGGTATGAGGTCTTCTATGAAGGCCTGATATAATTCTGCACTAAACCCGTCTGGACCTGGGCTCTTTTTGGTTGAGAGACCTTTAATGAATGCTTCTATTTCCTTAGGAGTTATGGGGTTGTTTAACTGGTTTATCTGTTCCTGATTTAACTTCAGTACCTGGTATCTGTCTAGGAAATTGTCCATTTCCTGAAGATTTTCAAATTTTGTTGAGTATAGGCTTTTATAGTAAGATCTGATGATTTTTTTAATTTCCTCTGATTCTGTAGTTATGTCTCCCTTTTCATTTCTGATTTTGTTAATTTGGACACACTCTCTGTGTCTTCTGGTTAGTCTGGCTAAAGGTTTATCTATCTTGTTGATTTTCTCAAAGAACCAACTTTTGGTTCTGTTGATTCTTTCTATGGTCCTTTTTGTTTCTACTTGGTTGATTTCAGCTCTGAGTTTGATTATTTCCTGTCTTCTACTCCTCCTGGGTGTATTTGCTTCTTTTTGTTCTAGAGCTTTTAGGTGTGCTGTCAAGCTGCTGACATATGCTCTTTCCTGTTTCTTTCTGCAGGCACTCAGCGCTATGAGTTTTCCTCTTAGCACAGCTTTCATTGTGTCCCATAAGTTTGGGTATGTTTTACCTTCATTTTCATTAAATTCTAAAAAGTCTTTAATTTCTTTCTTTATTTCTTCCTTGACCAGGTTATCATTGAGTAGAGCATTGTTTAATTTCCACATATATGTGGGCATTCTTCCCTTATTGTTATTGAAGACCAGGTTTAGGCCGTGGTGGTCTGATAGCACGCATGGGCTTATTTCTATCTTTCTGTAACTGTTGAGGCCCGTTTTTTGACCAATTATATGGTCAATTTTGGAGAAAGTACCATGAGGAGCTGAGGAGAAGG
Organism: Rattus norvegicus; assembly: GCF_021556685.1. Lineage (NCBI taxonomy): Eukaryota > Metazoa > Chordata > Mammalia > Rodentia > Muridae > Rattus > Rattus norvegicus. Next base: position 52,784,703 of record NC_141546.1, on the reverse strand, counting down.
TATATCCTTTTGCTTTAGGGTAGAATGTTCTATAAATATCTGTTAAGTCCATTTGGCTCATGACTTCTCTTAGTCTGTCTACATCTCTGTTTAATTTCTGTTTCCATGATCTGTCCATTGATGAGAGTGGGGTGTTGAAATCTCCTACTATTATTGTGTGAGGTGCAATGTGTATTTTGAGCTTTAGTAAGGTTTCTTTTACGTATGTAGGTGCCCTTGTATTTGGGGCATAGATATTTAGGATTGAGAGTTCATCTAGGTGGATTTTTCCTTTGATGAATATGAAGTGTCCTTCCTTATCTTTTTTGATGAATTTTAGTTGAAAATTGATTTTATTTGATATTAGAATGGCTACTCCAGCTTGCTTCTTCTGACCATTTGCTTGGAAAGTTGTTTTCCAGCCTTTCACTCTGAGGTAGTGTCTGTCTTTGTCTCTGAGGTGTGTTTCCTGTAGGCAGCAGAATGCAGGGTCCTCGTTGCGTATCCAGTTTGTTAATCTATGTCTTTTTATTGGGGAGTTGAGGCCATTGATGTTGAGAGATATTAAGGAATAGTGATTATTGCTTCTTGTTATATTCATATTTGGATATGAGGTTATGTTTGTGTGCTTTTCTTCTCTTTGTTTTGTTGCCAAGACGATTAGTTTCTTGCTTCTTCTAGGGTATAGCTTGCCTCCTTATGTTGGGCTTTACCATTTATTATCCTTTGTCGTGCTGGATTTGTAGAAAAATATTGTGTAAATTTGGTTTTGTCATGGAATATCTTGGTTTCTCCATCTATGTTAATTGAGAGTTTTGCAGGATACAGTAGCCTGGGCTGGCATTTGTGTTCTCTTAGGGTCTGTATGACATCTGTCCAGGATCTTCTGGCTTTCATAGTCTCTGGCGAAAAGTCTGGTGTGATTCTGATAGGTCTGCCTTTATATGTTACTTGTCCTTTTTCTTTTACTGCTTTTAATATTCTTTCTTTATTTTGTGCATTTGGTGTTTTGACTATTATGTGACGGGAGGAGTTTCTTTTCTGGTCCAATCTGTTTGGAGTTCTGTAGGCTTCTTGTATGCTTATGAGTATCTCTTTCTTTAGGTTAGGGAAGTTTTCTTCTATGATTTTGTTGAAGATATTTACTGGTCCTTTGAGCTGGGAGTCTTCACTCTCTTCTATACCTATTATCCTTAGGTGTGATCTTCTCATTGAGTCCTGGATTTCCTGTATGTTTTGGACCAGTAGCTTTTTCTGCTTTACATTATCTTTGACAGTTGAGTCGATGATTTCTATGGAATCTTCTGCTCCTGAGATTCTCTCTTCCATCTCTTGTATTCTGTTGTTGAAGCTAGTATCTACAGCTCCTTGTCTCTTCTTTTGGTTTTCTATATCCAGGGTTGTTTCCATGTGTTCTTTCTTGATTGCTTCTATTTCCATTTTTAATTCCTTCAACTGTTTGATTGTGTTTTCCTGGAGTTCTTTCAGGGATTTTTGTGACTCCTCTCTATGGGCTTCTACTTGTTTATTTATGTTTTTCTGGAATTCTTTCAGGGATTTTTGTGATTCCTCTCTGTAGGCTTCTACTTGTTTATTAATGTTTTCCTGTGTTTCTCTAAGGGAGTTCTTCACATCTGTCTTGAAGTCCTCCATCATCATGATCAAATATGATTTTGAAACTAGATATTGCTTTTCTGGTGTGTTTGGATATTCCGTGTTTGCTTTGGTGGGAGAATTGTGCTCTGATGATGCCATGTAATCTTGGTTTCTGTTGCTTGGGTTCCTGTGCTTGTCTCTCACCATCAGATTATCTCTAGTGTTACTTTGTTCTGCTATTTCTGACAGTGGCTAGACCTTCCTATAAGGCTGTGTTTCAGGAGTGCTGTAGACCTGTTTTCCTGTTTTCTTTCAGCCAGTTATGGGGACAGAGTGTTCTGCTTTCGGGCGTGTAGTTTTTCCTATCTACAGGTCTTCAGCTGTTCCTGTGGGCCTGTGTCTTGAGTTCACCAGGCAGGTCACTGTCAGCAGAAAAGTTGGTCTTACCTGTGGTCCCGAGGCTCAAGTTTGCTCATGGGTTGCTGGCTACGAGCTCTTCGCGGCGGCTGCAACCAGGAAGATCTGCGCTGCCCTTTCCGGGAGCCTCAGTGCACCAGGGTTCCAGATGGCATTTGGTGTTTTCCTCTGGAATCAGTAATGTGTGCAGAGTGCAGTCTCTTCTGGTTTCCCAGGCGTGTCTGCCTCTCTGAAGGTTTAGCTCTCCCTCCCACGGGATTTGGGTGCAGAGCACTGTTTATCCGGTCGGTCCCTTCAGGTTCCAGCGGTGTCTCAGATGCAGAGGATCTGCTGCTCCTGGGCCCTCCTCTAAGGGAACCCAGAGGCCTTATACAGTTTCCTCTTGGGCCAGGGATGTGGGCAGGGGTGGGCAGTGTTGGTGGTCTCTTCCATTCTGCAGTCTCAGGAGTGCCCACCTGACCAGGTGGTGAGGTCTCTCTCCCACGGGGTTTGGGAGCAGAGAGCTGCTGCAGGCAGGGATCTGCCGGTTTGGGCCTATTCTCTCTTTTAAAATCATCTCTTTTAGCCATCACTGATCCACTTAATGCTATGGTGTTCCTGTGTAGTGGGAAGAACAATGCCTCCCCAAGAAGAATTCCCTTGATTCTGTCACCATGTTGGAATACACGACAGAAGAGGTTTACATTTGTAAATGGAATTAAATTAAATCTGCTGATTTATATCCTTCAAAAACAGGGTGACTATATTTCACAATATAGGCCAATCCACTGCCACCCCCAAAGATCTTTAAGCATAGAGAGGGAAGCATGAATGTCCATATGAAAGCCATGGTGAGTGACTGGCCACTGCTGAAGTGAAGATGCAGGGGAGGAGCTAGGAGCTAAGGGCTAGCAGTGGCCTCAGGCCCCAGAGAAAGCCTAGGCAGTGGGTTCTTCCCTCAGTCTCCAGAAGGAAGGCACACACCATGTGTTAGTGCAGTCCAAGTGACTTCAGACTCTTGACCAGGCTCATTTACATCTTCCATTTCAGCTCTTTGTAGTCAGATGTGGTCTGAAAATACTAAGTGGAGATTTCCTTAATGTTCTAAGCTCCAGAAATAAACCGCTCATAAAAAATTGTGGGTTTTTTGGTTATATTTCATATTGTTAGATTTTACTATTAGCTGTGGCTAATCTCTTATAATACATAATTCGTGAATAAAACTTTATTATAGGCTTGCTTATATAGCATACATAGGATTAGGTGCCATCAGGTTATACAAGAGTTATCTTTCAAATGATGGGATGGGGGTGGGGTTACCAACTTGACTTAAGCCACTAAATTTGTAACAATTTGTCGTAGCTGCAGTAAACCTCTCATCATCCTAGATGTTCTTCAATCAATATCTTTTCTTTTTGTTCGGATTCACAATGAATCAGTGATATAGGTACTTTGTTTTCTCTTTCAAAGTGAACTGTGCCCTGGGAAATCTGGGTTGAGCGTGAGGTGGCTTGAATGAAAATGATCCCCATAGGCTCATGGGGAGTAGCATGACTCATGTTTGGTCTTTTAGGCATAGGTGTGGCCTCCTTGGAGGAAGTGTGCCACAGTGGGGTGGGTTTTGAGGTTTCAGAAACTCAAGCCAGTACCCATGTCACTGTCTCTTCCTGCTGCAGGACCAGATGCAGAACCCTGAGCTCCTTCTCCAGCACTGGGTCTGCCTGTGCACAGCCCTACTTCTCACCATGATGATAGTGGTCGAAACCTCTGAACCTGTAAGTGGTTTTCTTTATAATAGTTGCTGTGGTGATGGCATTTATTCGCAGTAATAAAACCTAAATTGAGATACAGTAAATTTGTTTCCTTCTGTGAAAACTATACTTTTCATGTCCTTATGAGAAACTGATATTTAGAAATCTGCTAAGCAGGACCAATGATTCAAGAACTATAGGGATTTCTCATAGGTAGATCACATCTGTGGTTAGTGACGTCACCATCTAGCATTACCAGATTTCCCTTTCAGTGAGCTGAGACAATGGGCCGTGCTTCCTCAACATCAATGCCCAGTATTTTCATCAGTAAAGAGGAGAGTAAATCTCAGGGGATAAGAGTCCATGATGACAAAAGGCAATGAGTTAAGGTTAGTTCCTGTTACAAATTTATCCTCTGACAAATGAGATTTATTAGTATTGTCAACATTTCTTTTTGTATCTCAACTGGTCCAACAAACACATGAAATATCCTGATGAAATAAAAATGGAAAACTAAATGGATGGTTCCTTTTCCATCCAAGAGCCGCAGTCTCTGTATCACCCCTGGGTGTAAGCAGTGGATTATCAAAGACATAGGAGACTTTGTCTTTGACCACTCAGAGATCTGATTTCAGAGAGACAGGAAAATAATATTAGGCCATTTTCAACAAAGACACTTGAAAATGAGTTTGTATGGTAGAATATATAGGTCAACATTTTAATTTTACCACTTTAGTAGCTCTGAGCACTAGACAGTTTATTTAGATTACAGAAGCCATGTCTCTTGTAAAATGAAGGTAATTCCACGTACTTTAGGAGCACTTGATATTAACTATGTTTGATGAAGCCAAAGGGTTTAGTATACATTTGCCATAGGATATGAACAGCAGATGATACCTAATGTGTTTTGTTTTTTGTCCACTTGCTACATCTGTAATAGACATTCCTAATGCTTAGGTAAATTAAGATCCCTATAGAACCAAATATAAAAGCTGGGCCTCGTAGCACATATTTGCAATCTCAGTATTCAGAAGGTTGAGGCAGGAGGATTTCATTTCAAGAATGTCCTAGTTATACCCAGTAAAAAGAAAACGAAGATGTGTGTGTGTGTGTGTGTGTGTGTGTGTGTGTGTGTGTGTGTGTGTGTGTGTGGCAGGAGATGAGGGATGGCAAGGGCAAAGTTTCCTACATATGAAGTTCTTCCTTGAAGGATTAGATTAAGTGTCAAGTTCAAGTTCAAACTTCCCAGATAAGTCCAAACTGCTTGAGACTGAGAACAATGAGGAAAAACAAATATGTAAGGCACCTTTACTGTCAACTACACACTCTCCTGGACATCGCCTTCGGAAGGAAGCTGATACTGAATGGGATCCTAATCGTGGTGCTGAGGCTCAGATTAGAAGCGTGGACAGCAGCTATCCAGGGCAGAGTAGGACACATGGTACTAAGGACTGGGCAACACAGCCATGGAGCAACCGTTCTAGAAGCTGAGTGTGTATGTCAGCAATCAAACATATACAAGGTCCTGGACTCAATTCCCTGCACTAGAATGAATGACTGGATGAATGAATGAATGAATGAATGATTTAGAACCAAGAGGCCCCTTCTATGAATACTAGGCTAAGGGCTTTGAATTCATACCAACCCCTTCGAAGTCATTTCTGTTTAATAAGCATACTTATAGAAAGAAAATGTACAGAGCATTAGTGAGACGTCAGCAGTGTTTACAGAATACGAAATGTACTGTCTGGTTCGTGTCTATTAAACCTAAATTTCGGTGCTGTAATCTGGTCCTCTCAGAGATTTTATTGACCCTGAAGATATTAAATGCTGAAATTTAAGAGCTTGGAATGGAGATTTCAAATCTTGACCTTTTGAAATACACCAGTCATCCCTAACCCTTTCCCAAATGTCCATCATGTTTTCACAAGTGTGGAATCCAAGTTTCTCCAACAGTGAACCATAGCACAAGAGGCTAGAGTGGACTCAGGCACGAGTTAGTGAGAAGGAAAGACAGAGACTCTGTGAGTAAGATCTGCAAAATGATGGTGTTGTGAGGACCCTTCCTCCTACCAGAAACACCCTACAGAGCTGAGGGGCCAACATCAGGCATTAATTATCCCAGCCCCGCTTTTGGGACCTTGATAGAGTCGTACTGTAAGAATAGAACCTGTGTTTTAAGAATGGTTTCCTGTTCAGGTTTGGAGTGTGTATTAACTTTTCTGTGCACGTGAAGGAGAGAGTACACAAAGGAAATGTGCAGCAAATTCCCCCAGGGCTTCAGGATGTGAGCTCCTGGGCTAGCATAGCCTGCTCTGATGGTGTCCTCAGAGCCAGCCTGCTGGCAGCTATGAAACATTTAGCCTCTTGATAGTTTCCACGATGAAAACCCATGCATGTGCCTTAAAAGAGCCTATAAAACAGTGTCCTCATTTTGGCCTTATAATTAGGTATTAATAGAAGGACTGCACTGTTTTACAAGGCAATATTCTGGTTCCTGAGTGGCTAAGAGACACAGCTGCTTGCCAAAAATTGTAATTTATTCTGACAAGTACTTGCCACCTTCATAACATATCCCAAAGCTTGAGCAAAGAAATGAGGTTAAGAAGCCTCTGGAAGAGTTAGGATACATAATCCCTATGGGGTTAAAAGACTACTGACAGGAGAGGAGCTGGCTTTACCATTGTCAGGGGTATCTTGATATTACCTAATGGGAATTAAGGGTTAGGAAGTAAGAGATTTTGAGATGCTGACTCTTGCTGGGGGAGAAAGAGCAAGCACAAATGGGGCCACTTCAGTCTCTTGCAACCTGAGTCATGGGAAGGTACACCATCTTCCATAAAGAAAAGTGAAATGTGTTTTCATTTTTCCCCCATAAAAATAATTTTTAAAGTATGGTTTGGTTTCCAGACAGTTTTAAGAGCTGAGCAGGTCAAGTGGTGGGGGTGGAGTGAGTCGGGAATGGTAGTAACAGGGAAATGTGCAAAAAATTACCTTCATTTGGGGGACTTTCAAGAGCTGGATATTTGATATCAGTTTCTATGCAAACTAATATTTATGTTTTAAAAATATTTATATACTGTGAAGCCAAGACACAACTAAATTATAAAACGAGAGGTTTGAAAAGCATTTGCTTCCAAAAGATACCTCCCTCAAAGGTACATAATTTAGTGACCTTGCCTTCAGAATACCTGCTCTGGGCAAGTATACCTGTGACAGAGCCCAGGAGTAGGCTTCAGCTGCCCTAGTTCAACAAAGGTTTCCCCCAAAACGACTTTCATAGCCTATGCTTGAAAATAGTTTCTTTAAATATTATTCTACATTAAAGAAATGTAGAATGATGCTTAACTGAACTAAAATATATGTAAAGGAAAACCAGTCTACAATGATTTGTCCTTTTCTACCCAAGATAGAAGCTCTAAGGAGAGCAAAGGGCAATTAGAATTGGGGATATGAAGAACAATGAGGAACAGGAAGAGGAGGAGCAGAAGGAAAAGAAGCAGGAGGCAGAGGAAGAAGAGGAGGAAGAGGAAGGAGAGGGGGAGGACCAGGAAGAGGATGAGGACGAGAAGGAAGAAAAAGAAAAGGAGCAGAAGGAGAAAAAGAAGGAGGAAAGATGTCAGAAAAACAAGAGGAAGCTCAATTCATTCCGTAACTCTCCAGAAATTATGTGTATGTTCCCAGTAGTGTTTTCATTGCCAAAATGCAGTCTTTTTTTTCCTTTTCTTTTTTTCGGAGCTGGGGACCGAACCCAGGGCCTTGCACTTGCTAGGCCTAGCGCTCTACCACTGAGCTAAATCCCCAACCACCAAAATGCAGTCTTAAGACATGTATATCATCACTATCTGTAAAAAAAAAAAAATCAAGGAATAAATAAAAAGAACTGTAGTTGAAATGTTTTCTAAAACATAAGACAACATTTTTAAAAGTGATTTTCTATTCATGGATGATACCCACAAAATTTCATCACTTGATAAACTTGATAAACAACTTCAGCAAAGTAGCTATATATAAAATTAACTCAAACAAATCAGAAGCCTTCCTCTACTCAAAGGACAAACAGGCTGAGAAAGAAATTGGGTAAATGACACCTTTCACAATAGTCACAAATAATATACGACACCTCAGTGTGAGTTTAACCAAGCAAGTGAAAGATCTGTATGACAAGAACTTCAAATCTCTGAAGAAAAAAATGAAGAACTCAGAAGATGGAAACATCTCCATGGATTGGCAGGACTAATATTCTAAAAATGGCCATTTTGCCAAAAGCGATCTACGGATTCAATACAACTCCCATCAAAATTCCAACTCGATTCTTCATAGAGTTAGAAAGGAAAATTTGCAAATTGATTTGGAATAACAAAAAACCCAGAATAGCAAAAACTATTCTCAACAATAAAAGAACTTCTGGGGGAATCACCATACCTGACCCCAAGCTGTATTACAGAGCAATCGTAATAAAAACTGCAGGGTATTGATACAGAGACAGGCAGGTCGATTAATGGAATAGAATTGAACACCCAGAAATGAACCCACACACCTATGGTCACTTGATCTTCGACAGAGGATCTAAAACCATCCAGTGAAAAAAAGATAGCAATTACAACAAATGGTGCTGGTTCAACTGGAGATCAGCATGTAGAAGAATGCAAATAGATCTATTCTTATCACCATGTACAAAGCTCAAGTCCAAGCGGATCAAGGACCTCCACATCAAACCAGATACCCCCAAACTAATAGAAGAGAAAGTGGGGAAGAGCCTTGAACACATGGGCACAGGGGAAAATTTCCTGAACAAAACACCAGTGGCTTATGCTCTAAGGTCAACAATAGACACATGGAACCTCATAAAATTTCAAAGCTTCTGTAAGGCAGAGGACACTGTCAATAGGACATAGCAGCAACCAACAGACTGGGAAAAGAGCTTACCAATCCTACATCTGATAGAGGGCTAATGTCCAATATATACAAAGAACTCAAGAAGTTAGACTCCAGAGAATCAAATAACCCTATTAAAAATGGGGTACAGAGCTAAACAAAAATTCTCAACTGAGGAATACTGAATAGCTGAGAAGCACATAAAGAAATGTTCAACATCTTTAGTCATCAAAAAACGTAAATCAAAACAATCTTGAGGTCTCACCTCACACCAGTCAGAATGGCTAAGATCAAAAACTCAGGTGACAACAAATGATGGCGAGGATGTGGAGAAAAAGGAACACTCCTCCATTGTTGGTGGGATTGCAAGCTGGTAAAACCACTGTGGGAATCAGTCTGGAGGTTCCTCAGAAAATTGGACATAGTACTACCTGAGGACCCAGCTATACCACTCCTGGGCATATACCCAAAAGATGCTCCAATATATAACAAGGACACATGCTCCATTATGTTCACAGCAGCCTTATTTATAATAGCCAGAAGCTGGAAAGAACCCAGATGTCCTTCAACAGAGGAATGGATACAGAAAATGTGGTACAGAGGTTGTGCTAATGGTTCTAATGTTAATGTTGAAACTATCTCTCTATCTCTAATAGGAGTGTTTATAGAGTTTCTTTATTTATAAAGTTGATTAATTTTGCTAAAGAGTCGACAATAACTTAGAGGGTGCATACCGCTCTCCATTTACTGTATTCTTTGAATTCTTTCTCTCATGCCTCTCTCACTCTTCCAGAAACCAAGAAAATTCTAGTCTCCTGATGTGTCTCATGTTCTCAGGTAAACCTCACCACACAGGGGACACTACTGGCCTCAAATCTCAGAGTAAACATATCAATCGATTTTCCCAACAAAGATTTCTCACTAAAATAATTCTGGCCAACGAGTTAATGAAAATATTTTCTCATGCTTTAACACTTTTTTATCTTAAGTGTCTTCCATTTAGGTGCTATTTATTTTTGCTTTATTCATTGAGCGTCCTAATCACACTCACAATGTACCAGAATTAAATTGGAATTGTTCCTGAGGAAAACTTTACATTATCA